>NC_057867.1:48428500-48657890 GCF_019393635.1 Dromiciops gliroides
GTAACAGTGGACAAGTCCCTTCCCCTGCCTGGGCCTCAGTTTCTTCTTCTGTACAATGAAGGGGTTGGGTTAGTTGGCCTCTAAGGTCCCTTCCACTTTTTGTTTTTTTGTTGAGGCAATTGGGGTTAAGTGACTTGCCCAGGGTCACAGAGCTAGTAAGTGTCAAGTGTCTGAGGCTGGATTTGAACTCAGGTCCTCCTGAATCCAGGGCTGGTGCTTTATCCACTGAGCCATGTAGCTTCCCCCTTCCATTTTGAGGGCTAGGATCTGAAGATACTTAGCCCATCTCCTACTCTCATGGACAAATTGGGTCCCTTAGCAAGGCTAACCTCCTTGGTATTCTAGAGTTGCCCCCGAGGGTTCGGGATGATTGTTTGTGATATCAGTATAAGTCCCATTCTGCCTCCTATTCTCACCAATATCAATCATCATGGATTTGTACCCCAGGATCATTTGACCCATTCACAAAAATTAGCTTTTATAAAGGGATGTGAACCAAGAAGAAGGAGTAACAAAAGAAGTATAAACATTTCTCCACAACACCAGGAGTCACCTTCTTCTATATATCGCCTCAGTGTCTGGGGAGAATGGGCTCAAACTGTCCAGAAATTCCTTCCAAGTAGACACAGAGCCCCTTGTTCAAGCATAGGACAGGCTTTTATAGGCCTGAGATGGCTTGGTCCTTACTGTATGAAGCATTTTTCTAGATAGTGGACAGTAGGTAAAACTCTAGAGCCCCAGGATCTGCTCTAAATTACCACCATTCAGCTCTGTGACTCTGGGAAAGTCATTCCCTTCTCACAGCCTCAGTTTCCACTTATGGAAAATGAGGTCATTAGACTCAGCTCTGACATTCTAGGTCAGAATTTCTTGAGAATTTCTTTCATTCTGTGCATAATCTTTTCCCAGTTCTGACCTCCTATAATTCTAAAAGATATTCTTTCTAATAATAACTGAAATTGGGGAAGCTAGGTGGCGCAGTGGATAGAGCACCGGCCCTGGAATCAGGAGTACCTGAGTTCAAATCCGGCCTCAGACACTTAACACTAGCTGTGTGACCTTGGGCAAGTCACTTAACCCCAATTGCCTCACTAAAAAAAAATAATAATAATAATAACTGAAATTGCTATGATGCTTTGTAGTATAGAAAATGCTTCCTACCTATTATCTCACTGAAGACTCATAATAACCCCTGTGACATAGGAACTATAGTTATTATCTCAATTTTTTTAGAGGAGGAAACGGAGGCTTAGAAGGGTCAGGGGGCTTGGACGTAGATATGGCGTGAGGGAAAACGCTTCTTCTCTTGACCTGTAACCGTTTTGAAATGGGGGGGGGGGAGAATTTTTACAATATATAGTTGTTGAGAAGAAAGGATTACTTTGGAATCCTCAAAAACATTAGAGCAGGGGCAGATAGGTAGCGCAGTGGATAGAGCACTGGCCCTGGATTCAGGAGGACCTGAGTTCAAATCCAGCCTCAGACACTTGACACTTACTAGCTGTGTGACCCTGGACAAGTCACTTGACCCCAATTGCCTCACCAAAAAACAAAAACAAAACAAAACATTAGAGCAACAGTTCTCTGAGGGTGATCCTGGAATGGGAGGGGGGTCACCAAGACTCTTTTAAGGGATCCATGAGATCAAAAATATTTCCATCATAATTCTAACACATTCTAAACATTAGTTGATATAAGCCACGGAAACAAAGCCCCTTGGTGGGGGGGTGGGATCCTCAAGAATTTTAAGATTGTAAAGAGACCAAAACCCTTGAGAACCACTTGGCTAGAGAAATGTGATCTCCGTTGGTCAAATGGCTATTTTCCCTTTAAAATGATCATCACAACAATTGAAGCAGTCCAGAAGGGCAGAAGGATTCTGAGCAGGAGGTCCTGGGCAGTCTTATCCAATGTGCGATTGTCACATTTTCTTCTTTATTAGTTATCCATGCCACCTAGTGTTTATTTGGAGAAAGATCCAATTAATCAGAAAGACCCCAATCTCTGGGAAGGTATAAAGTAACTCCAGCCATAGATTACATTTTAACATATAGGGATGTGTTCACATGCAGACACACACTCACAAGGTAACAGGTTCACATACATACACCACGAGTTAAGAAAAGAGAGCTTTGGTTACTGTGGATGGATACTTTTCTTCTAATTTCTTTAAATCATTTTTTTTTGGGGGGGGGTGAGGCAATTGAGGTTAAGTGACTTGCCCAGGGTCACACAGCTAGTAAGTGTCAAGTGTCTGAGGCCGGATTTGAACTCAGGTCCTCCTGAATCCAGGGCCAGTGCTTTATCCACTGCACCACCTAGCTGCCCCCTACCCTTCAATTTTAAGTGTGCCTGAATTTTTCCCAAAGCCTGCAATATAACCTAGCATAATAGTACATAAAGTATTGGACTTGGAGTCAGGAAGTTCTGGGTGCAAATTCTACCTGAGATACTAACTAGTCACGGGACCTCGAGCAAATCCTTAACCTCCTTTGGCTCTCATCCTGCACATCCGTAAAATGATGGTGAGACTGGACTTAATAGTCCCGGAGGTCCCTTTGAGATCCGGATCTACGACCCCATTCTCACAACCGTTCTCACAAAGGCTGGAGGGTTTACAAAACCCTTGGGAGGATTTGTGATTCTTCCCAGTTAGGGAACTAGCACGGGATTAGCCCTCCCACGGGGGCGTGGGCGTGGGCGTTGTGCGTGGTGGTAGGCGTGGAAGGAGAGGTGGTGGTCTGGTCCCGAGGCCACGGCCAGAGTGCAGAGCAGCAGCCGGTGCCCAGCTATCCGAAGTTTCTTCCTGTACGACGGTCAGAGATGACCTCCGTCTGAATGGACAAGTGGAGAGGTAAGTGTGGCTAGCTGTGCATGGTCTTGGGCAGTCCAGGAGCTGCAGTGAGGCTCCCTTAAGAGCATTGGGCTGGCCCTCCCTCACCCTAGCCTCATCCCCGCTTGTGTTTTTCTCAAATATCGTTAAAGAATGCAGTTGCTGGATTTAATATTATTTCTCATAAACGCCTGTAGTCGACCCTGCTCGTATGTTGCCCGCTGGCTCTTTGCTCGTGGTGCGTGTGAGCCACCCAGGAGACAGGGATCCTGCCTGGGAGCTTCCCCGGCTCGTGTTAGTGTTGCTAAGTGGGGAATCACTATCAACTCTGGCATGAATTTACCTCATACACACGCTTCCCGGTTAGGCTATGAAAGCACAGTGGATTTGGGGTTGGCAGACCCGGATTTGAATCCCGCTTCTTTTATTTACTAGCTGCGTGTTCTAGGACTAGGGGTATCCTGGTATATATTTAACAAGCAGATCTAGGAGAAACACCTGTGACACCTGCACGAACATTTTCTTCATCACCTTCCTAAAACTACAGAGTCAACAAAACAATAAAGCAGGTATTGGTGGATTTCCGAGGGTTGAGTGATCACACTAAAAATTTAACAGCTCTCCTGAGGTGGTGTGAACTGGCACCAGCAAACCCTTTGTACATTAAGACAAATCACTGCACCTTTCTGCATAGCAACTGTTTCCCTCCATAATATGAAGGGAGGGATTTAGGTGATCTCCAAGCATCCCAAGTACAGTGGAAAGAACCCTGAACTTGGAGTCAGGCTTATAAACTGTGTGACCTTGGGCAAGTCACTTAACATCTGAGTCTCAATTTCATCCTTTGTGAAATGAAGATAAAATCTGCACTGTGAGGAAAGTGTCTTGTAAACCTCAACGGTATTGTTCTTCATGATGCCATGCATCCTTTCAGGAAAGGAGCCATTTGAATATCTACTTTTATGCTGGAGTGATTAGACAATGGCCTAGACAGGAACATAGAGTCCCACAGAGCACTGGGTATAGCTTTATCACCCCAAAGCTCCCCAGGCAACCCCTCCCACTTTATAAATGAGGGAACAGGGGCTTCCCTAAGAGGCACAGGCAGAACTCCATATAACATAGTGGAGGACCTCTTCTTAAAAAACACACCTCTAAACTCCCTCTCCCTCTCTTTCCCCCTTTCCTCTCCCTTCTTCCCTTCCTTTCCCCCTCTGTCTCTCCTTCCCATTCCCCCTCTCTTTCATCTCTCCCTTTCTCTCCCCCATCTCTGTCTTTCTCTGTGTCTGTCTTTCTTTGTGTTTCTGTCTTTTTCTGTGTCTCTCTTTCTCCATGTCTCTCTCTGTGTGTCTCTGTCTTTCTCTCCATCTCTCTCTCTTTGTGTGTCTCTCTGTCTCTCCCCCACTGATAGCATGGCTATGTGTGCCTACATCTTGGCTAATGGAACATAAGGATCCTTGCAGACTACATCTTTGCTTTAGTTTTTAAATGTAATAATATCTATATTTTATTGTATGTTTATTTTGTTAAATATGGTCCAATTACATTTTAAACTAGTTCTGGTGGAGGGTTGCAGGCCCTGTGTTTGACATCTCTGCTTTACTAGACTCTATATTTCTTGAGGGCAGTGAGCAGATCTTTGTTCTTGTTTTGTTTATTTGTTTTCCCCCACTTAATAGTATTTCATTTTTTTCCAATTCCATGTAAAGATAGTTTTCAACATTCAATTTTATAAGACTTTGAGTTCCAAATTTTTCTCCCTTCCTCCTTCCCCCCACAGCAAGCAATCTGATCTAGTTTATACATGTACAATCATGTTAAACATTTCCACATTAGTCATATTGTGAAAGAAGAATCAGAACAAAAGGAAAAGACAATGAGAAAGGAAAAAAAGTGAAAATAGTCTGCTCTGATCTGCATTCAGACTCCACAGTTCTTTTTCTGGATGTGGAGAGTGTTTTACATCATGAATCTTTAGGAACGGTCTTGGATCATTGTAGTGCTTGAGAAGAGCTAAGTCACGCATAGTTGGTCATCACACAATGTTGCTTTCACTGTGTACAATGTTCTCCCGGTTCTGCTCACTTCAATCAGCATCAGTTCATGTAAGGCTTTACAGGTTTTTCTGAAATCCACCTCCTTATCATTGCTTATAGCACGATAGTGTTCCATTACATTTATTTATTATTTTTAAATTTTTTTCTTTTTTTCTTTTCCATTACATTTAGATACCACAACTTGTTTAGCCATTCCCCAATTGATAGGCATCCCCTCAATTTCCAAATCTTGAGCAGGTCTTTTTTGTACTACCCCCAAGAAGCTCCTACTATGTGCAGGTCACTTGTGCTTCATATCATAGATACCAAGATGAAAAATAGCACAGTGCCTACCTCAAGGAGGAGGCAATACATAAACAGAACAGTCAAATTCAAGACAGGGTGGGATGGGGAAAAGGAGAAATCCGGACAAAATGTATGAGGACTGCTTAAAGAAGGAGAGATGACTTTCAGCTGAGAGGTCAGGGAAGCTTTCATGGAGGAGTTAGCACCTGTGCTGAGTCTCAAAAGAATAGAAGGATTTCACCAAGCGGAGATGAAAATGACCGAAATTGGCACAAATTTAGATTGGCACTAGGGAGCAGGAAGATCCTAGAGAATAGATAACAGTCCATGAATCCGTCAATCAACACACCTTTAATAAGTACCCACTATGAGCCACACTGCTAAGGCAATAGAGATACAAAGATAAAAGTGAAATAGTCCTTGCCCTCCAGGAGTTTCCATTCTAAAGGAGAAGACAACAGGTATCTGTGAATCAGTGACCAAATATTGAGTGTCCATTACAAGAAGACCCAAGTCTAAATTCTGCCTCAGACACTCACTGGCTGTGTGACCCCAGGGTCATTTGCCCAAGCTAGTCACTTAGCCTCTGTCTCCTTTTGTTTCTTCATTTGTAAAATGGGGCTAACAATAGCACCTTCCCCCTAGGAGTGTTCTGAGGATCAAATAAGATGATATTTGTAAAGTGCTTAGCACATAGTAGGCACTATAGAGGCCTGGCTTGTTTTATTACACTTTGCTTTATTTCGCTTCACAGATATTGAATGTATTTGAATGGATAAATCCAATGTATTTATTGAATCAAATGGATAAATACAAATTGAAGGTTTGTGGCAACCTTGTGTCCAGGAAGTCTATCATGCCATTTTCCCAATAGCATATGCTCACATTGTGTCTTTGTCACATTTCGGTAATTCTCACAGTGTCAGACTTTTTCCTTGATATTATATCCGTTATGGTGATGATGTTTTCATTGTCATTGTTTTGGGGAGCCGCAAATGGCATCCATATAAGAGGGTGAACTTAATGGATAAATGTTGTCTGTTCTGACTGCTCCACTGACCAGCCTTTCCGTTGTTTCTCTCCTTCTCCTTTGGCCTTCCTATTCCCCGAAACCAGAGGCCAATTAATAACCCTCCAATGGCCTGTTCAAGTGAAAGGAAGAGTCAGTAGATGAAGCATACTTCACTGTTGTCTTATTTTAAGAAATTGCTGCAGCCACCCCCAACCTTCAACAGCCCCCAACTAGCCTGATCAGTGGGCAGCCATCAACACTGAGACAAGACCTTCAGCTAGCAAAAAAGATTATAATGTGCTGAAGACTCAGATGATCGTTAGCATTTTTAGCAAAAAAATATTGTTTAATGTATGTACGGGGTTTTTTTTTACACATAATACTATTGTTGTAGTTTGTCCTTCATTCTCAAAGAGGTCATGATTTTCACTGAATTGGATTTAAGTGAGGGAGGGCTGTGCCAGATCGCCAATCTCACTCTCTCCTCCAGAGCCATCTGGGTCTAGTGGCAAGATATACATCAGGATGACTGGAGATGAACCTGGATGTTTAAGGCAATTGGGGTTAAGCGACTTGCCCAGGGTTACACAGCTAGAAAGTATCTGAGGTGAGATTTGAACTCAGATCCTCCTGACTTCCAGGGCCAGTGCTTTATGCACTGTGCCACCTAGCTGCCCAATACTATTGCACACTTAATAGATTGCAGTATAGTACAAACATAACTTTTATATGCTCTGGGAAACTAAAAAAATTGTGTGATTCGCTTCATTGTGGTGGTCTGGAACCAAATCCACAACATCTCGGAGGTATGTCTGTATAAATGCTAACTATTGTTGTTACTGTTTGGGTTTTTTTTTTTTTTTTTTTAGTGAGGCAATTGGGGTTAAGTGACTTGCCCAGGGTCACACAGCTAGTAAGTGTTAAGTGTCTGAGGCCTCATTTGAACTCAGGTACTCCTGACTCCAGGGCCGGTGCTCTATCCACTACGCCATCTAGCTGCCCCCTATTGTTGTTACTGTTACTGTTACAG
The DNA here is from genome assembly GCF_019393635.1 of Dromiciops gliroides. NCBI lineage: Eukaryota > Metazoa > Chordata > Mammalia > Microbiotheria > Microbiotheriidae > Dromiciops > Dromiciops gliroides. Next base: position 48,435,718 of record NC_057867.1, read on the forward strand.
TTATTGTCACTGCCGCCACCACCACCACCACTACTACTACTATACATAACAGGCAGTGGGGACACAGGTACAATGAAGAAAACAAACCCTATTCAGATGAGTTTACATTTTAATGGGGGAGGCAAAATAGATAAAGCATAAATATAGGCAAACATATGCAAATATATACAGCATAAATATAAAGTTGTGGTTGTGTATATACGTATACCAAGTAGTTAAATACAAGTTGATTTGAAGGGAAGGGCACTAGCAATTGGTGGTGGGGGGGGGGGGACCAGGAAAGGCTGCATCTTAAAGAAAGCCTCACTCTACAGGACAGAGGGAAGTGCAAGTGCATTCCAAGCTGGGGTACAGCCAGTACTAAGTTACAGAAATGGAAGATCGAGTATCAGGAGGGAGGAACAGAGAGAAGGATGGTATGGCTGGATTGTGTGGGAGGAGGAGCAATGTTTAATGAGGCTGGAAAGGTGGGTCGGGGCCAGGTTGTGTGGGGTTTTAAAAGCCAGACAGAAGCGGAAGCCAACTGGGGTTGACTGATAGGTGAGTGACCTGGTCAGATCTGGGCTTAAGGAGAATGACTTTGGTATGTAGGATGGGCCTGAGTGAAAATGGGAATTAGGAGGCTGTTGCATCAGGCCTGACCAGAAGGCCTGCGGGCCTGAACCACAGTAGGAAGTAGTTGTGTGAGGGGAGGAGATAGGGAAGCTGTGACAGATATTATGAAGGTAGATTGGTAAGCTTTGGCATGTGACTGGTTGCATGGAGTGATGCTTATGAACTGAGCTTATGAACCTGGGAGGCTCCAAAGGATAGGGGGCGGGGCAGTGGGGAAAGAGAATGGCTTCTGTTTTGGCCCTGCTGAGTTTGAGATGTCTCTGGGATGGCCAGTGTTAAATGCCCAGTAGGCAATTGGTCATGCAGGGGAGAGACTAGAGCTGGGTGATATATAGACCTGGGAGGCATCTGCATAGAAATGAGTTAAGTGAAGCGGACTGAGGTGAAACAGGTTGGAAAAGTGGACCGAATCCAAATCACAGAGGGCCCTGAATGCCAGGCTGAAGTTTGTATTTTTATCTTGAGGCACCTGAGAGTCACTAATGTCGTTTGATCGGGCCTGTGTGTTATTTACTGATTGCTCTGGTAGAAGGGGGATTGGAGGAATGGGGGTGGGAGGATAGAGACCTGGAGCTGGGAGATCAGTTGGCCCTGCTGTTACCATACTCCAGGAAACAAGAAATGAGGGCCCGTTCCCGGACGCCTACAGGTGGGCAGCTGCCGTACCACTAGAGCCAGTGATTGCCCAAGCAAGGTCACAGGTGGTGGTCATGTGGGTGATGAGAACCAGATATGGTAGATGATTAAGAAATGGTTCTTGAATTGGAATTTGGGAGAAACCCTGTTGATTTCTTTTTTCAAACTTTCCCCTAGACAGGGCCCTGCTCTGGACCCATGTTCTATAGAAGAAAAGTCGTTCCCAGTCATTGAGTGTTTTTAGTGTTTTCCTTTAAGTTTCCATTCCCCCAGCAGAGCAGATGTTGGCAGAGAAGGAACTGAGGAAAGAAGGGAGGGAGGGAGGGAGGGAGAGAGGAAGTGTCAGTGTCAGCAGCTTGATCCTAAGCTTTCCTCTCTTATGTTGTTGCTGCTGTTGTTGTTGTTGTTGTTTTGCTGGGCAATGAGGGTTAAGTGACTTGCCCAGGGTCACACAGCTAGTAAGTGTTAAGTGTCTGAGGCCGGATTTGAACTCAGGTCCTCCTGAATACAGGGCTGGTGCTTTATCCACTGCACCACGTAGCTGCCCCCTCCTCTCTTATGTTGTACTCTGCTCTGGCTTAGCCCAGGGTTGGGTACACAGTAGGCAGCTGGGTGGCTCTGTGGATAGAGCCCTACAGGGGCCTGGAGAGTCAGGAAGACCTGGGCTCAAATGCAGCCTCAGACACTTTCTAGCTGTGGCCCTGAGCAAGTCACATAACTGGGTTTTGCCTTAGTTTCTTCATCTATAAATTGAGGATGATAGCAGCACCTCTCTCCCTGGGCTATTGTGAGTGGGAATAGTAAGCACTTTATAAGTGTAAGATGTTATCATTAGGATTAGCCTTTGCCTAAACAGCTGAATTCCACTGAGCTCTGCCCCGACCCAGAGCCACCAAAGAAGTGTTCCGTGCAAATGCAGTGCCTTCTATGTGATGAGAAAGCACTGCACTAGGACCTGGGGGCCATACAAAGTCTAGGTAAAGCACAATTCCTGTCCTCATTGAGGTCATAGTCTAGTAGGAAATAACACGTACACAGCCAACAAAAACACCCAATGGTATGAGATTAGAGTGGTAGAAAACTAAGTGCCATGTGAGGTCATGAAAGGATCAGGGAAGACTTTAAAAGTATATAATTAATTTATTTGAGATTTTAATTGATGCCTTTTTATTTCATTTATTTATTTACTTTTCATTCATTCATTTGTTCATTCATTTATCTATCTATCTATCTATTTATTTATTTTGTGGGGCAATGAGGGTTAAGTGATTTGCCCAGGGTCACACAGCTAGTAAGTGTCAAGTGACTGAGACTGGATTTGAACTCGGGTCCTCCTGAATCCAGGGCCAGTGCTTTTATCCACTGTGCCACCTAGCTGCCCCTGATGTCTTTTATTTTGAACATCATCTTCACTTTCAAATATATGCCAACTCTCCTACTCTGGAGCCAGCCCTTGTACCAAAGAACACAAAAGAAAGGGGGGGGGGGAAGCAGGTCACCAAAGGCAACCAACACATCAACTGAATCTGACAGCATATATAGTACTCCACACCCATAGAACCCCACCTCTGCAAAGAAGGGAAGGAGAGGCATTTTCCCATCTCTTCTACACTGCAGTGTAGGTTGTTTTTCCGGTTCCAATTACTTCCCCTTACAACTGTCCGTCTTCATCTTTGGAAGAGGTAGCATTTGACATAGGCAAGAATGGCTGGGCAGAAATTCCAAGAGGAAGAGAGAGACCATTTCAGGCAAAGAGGAAAGCTTGAGTGAAGGCATGGGGGCAAGAGACAGAAACCTTAGAATGTTTGGGAGGGTGGACGCAGTCCATTTTGTCTGGAACATGGACTGCGAGGGTTGAGGCATGGGGTGAAATAATATGAGATCAAGTTGAGAAGGAGGCCAGGTTGGGGGGGGGGGACTTCGAAGATTTTGAGTCTGACCTTGACTTAGTTGGCAGTAGAGAGCCAGTGAAGATTTTTGAGTAGCGGAGTGACATGGCCAGATCTTTTAGTTGCATAATTCTGGCAGCTGTGTGAAGAATCTAGAAGGGGGGGGAAGAAGGTGCCTCAGGGGGGAGAGAGAGACAATGGATATGGGGAAACCTGGTAAGAGGCTATCCTAACAACTGGTTTGTAGGGGCAGCTAGGTGGCGCAGCTGATAAAGAGCTGGCCCTGGATTCAGGAGGACCTTCGTTCAAATCCGAACTCAGACACTTGACACTTACTAGCTGTGTGACCTTGGGCAAGTCACTTAACCCCAATTGCCCCGCAAAACAAAACAAAACAAAACAAATCAACTGGTTTTTAATGAGAGGTTGACTTAAGGCACTGCCTGCTGGGAGAAGAGAGGATGAGTCTTGGTATTTGATTGGCCAGCGGATGTGAGGGAGAGGGAAGGCTCCAAGAAAAGTGAGAGGCCACAGACAGCTCTAGTAAAGGCAGAAAGAAGAGGAGAGAAGCCGAGCTCGGGCTAGGACATGTTAAAAAATGTCAAGACCCACACATCAGCCAAGAGTCCTCCCTGTGTTTTCTCAGACAGAGCTCCAGTCCCGGAAGAACTGGGCCTTGGGTTTTAGCAGGTGAATGTCTCTCCTCTGGGAGGGGCTGGTCCCAGGCCATAGGGCCTTGGACCTTTGACAAGCTGCTCTACCCCTACTCCTGCTCTTCCCTGCCCTCTCCTGTCCTTTTCCTACCTGACTGATTCTTCTGTCTCCTTTGTAGGCCCATCATCCCTATCACATCTTTTTGGGGTGGGTGGCCCCCAGGGCTCTGTTCTGGGTCCTCTTCTCTTCCCTCTCTTGGGAATCTCATTAGATCTCTATACACACAACTTCCTAGTCTTTTGTTTTTGTTTTGTATGTTTGTTTTTGTGGGGCAATGGGGGTTAAGTGACTTGCCCAGGGTCACACAGCTAGTAAGTGTCAAGTGTCTGAGGCCAGATTTGAACTCAGGTCCTCCTGAATCCAGGCCCGGCACTTTATCCACTGTGCCACCTAGCTGCCCCCACCACTTCCTAATCTTGATGTCTAGCCTCCCCCCTCCCCTGCACTCTGTCTCTGCTTGTCTAACTCCTTGTTGGACATCTACCCCAACCTGGATATCCCCCAGGCTGCTCCAGCTCAGCATGTCAAACAGGACTGGCCCACCACCCAGCCTCCCAGCTTTCCTTTTTCTCTTGAGAGAACTACCATTCTTCCACATGCTCAGGTTTACCATCTAGAAGATGCCCCTGATTATTTCCTCTCACTCCTCCCCATTTCTATCTCAACATGTCACCTCTTTCCTGGACTATTTATTACAATAGTCTTCTAATTGGTTTCCCCACATGCAATGTCTTTGGTCTCTGATCCATTCTCCACCCAGCTGCCAAATTATATTCCTCAACTACGGATCTGACTGGGTTACTCTTCTCAATAAGCTCCCTGCTGCCTGTAGGACCAAATATAATTCCTCTGTTTGGCATTTGAACCCCTTCATTATCCGGCCCCAGCCTGCATTTCCTGACTTTCTGCATGTTATTTCCCTTCACACATGCTATCTTTTAATCAAACTCATCTACGTGCTATTCCCTGAGTATAACATGCCATCTCCCACCTCCATGCCTTTGTAAAGACTGTCTGGGATGCCCTCCCTCTTTATCTTTACATCTTGGGTTCCCTGGACCTATGATTTTATAAGTGTAGTGTACTGTATGGAAACTCCCTTCATCAGTGTAGATTTGGTGACTCATCTGCTGCACTTAGTCTTAGAGAGTTAGCTGGCGGCCTTGAGAGGTTAAGTGACTTTCTCCTGGTCACATAGTAGGTGTAAGGGGCAGAACTTGAACCCAAGTCTTCCTGACTTTATGGTCAGCCTTCTAACTACTAAACCAACTTGGTCATAATGAATATTTTTTAGATATATCATCGTACTCTATTTAGGGATCGGGTTAGTACAGGGAACTCCCTGTGGAGAAAACTCCCTCTGCCAATGCAGGTTGGCAACTTCTCTACAACTTGTAGTCTTTAAAAAATATTTGACACATACTTTATTTTTTAAAATCTTAATAGTATTTTTTCCAATTACATGTAAAGATGGTTTTCAACATTTGTTTTTGAAAGATTTTGAGTTCCAAATTTTTCTCCCTCCCCCCTTCTTAAGAGGGCATAAAACCTGATATAGGTCATATATGTACAATTATAACGAAAGGGGAAAACCTCAAGAAAGAAAAAAACAAAAAACCATGAAAATAGTATGCTTTGATATACATTCAGATTCTACAGTTCTTACAAAGTCTTAATAGTTGCCTAGAACACTTCGAGGTTAACAGAATTGCCCAGAGTCACTCATTGAGTGGAACTTGAATCCAAGTATTCCAGGCTTCCAGGGTGACTATCCACTGACATACTTACTATACTCTATTTGCCAGTATTTTATTTCACAATTTTGTGTCAATATTAATTTAGTGATATTGATCTACAGTTCTCTTTCTCTGCTTTATCTTTCTCTAGTTTGGTCTTTGGACCATATATAGGTTGTCCCCAAATTCTTAGTACGGTTTTTAGTTTAAAGCTTAGAACTGCACTAAGACTTCTGAAAGAAAGAGTTGAGTAGAGTGATTTGAAAACAGCCTTTATAGTATAGGCATTCTTTCTTTAAATGTTTGAAATGATTTGGTTGTAACTCTGTCTGGCCCTGGTAGACTTCTCCCCATCCCTTAACCCGTGGCAGTTCATTTCTAGACCATTCACTTTCTTTTTAAAATTGGATTGGTTTGGTTATCTATGAACTGTTTTGTCAGTTTGGGTGTTTCTTTTTAAATTCACCCATTTCATTTAAATTTTCAATTTTTCTGATATTTAACCATGAATAATAGTTACTGATAATATCCTCCCCATTTTGTGATTTCGCCTTTCTCCTTTTTTATTTTGGCATTTTGGTTGTCCTCTCTCTATTAAAAAAAATTAATTAGCTGATGGTTTATCAACTTTATTGGTCTTTCAAAAACAGCCCTTTGTTTATTCATTCAGTTTTTATTCTGAGTTTTTTTTCTCCTTTCATTTTCACACATTCATCTTTGGTGTTTGGGACTTATGAAATAGTTGATTTTCTAATTTTGGGACCTGCATGCTCAATTCATTAATGTTTCTTCCCCTCTTTTGTCAACATAAGCACTCGAGGAGATAGATTGGCCTCTGAGGACTGCAGTGACTCCATCCCATAAACTCTGACATGTTGTATTCCTGGATTAACTTATTAGAGCCTTAGAGAGCAAGGCCCCAAGGGCTTGGGAGACAGGACAAATACATTTGGGTGGGCACAGAAGGAAAGAGCTTTAAATATACACAAGCAAATCCCAAAGGGAGGGAGCTTACAATCTTTTCTTCTAATATTATGCCATTGATGGCTCAGCCAGGTAGACTTGTGAGAAAGTCTCAGAAAAAAGGCAGGGCAAGGGTGAGGGGGTAGGGGAGGGCCAGGATGCCAATCAGAGAGTTCTGTGGGAAATGGGAGGACAACAGAAGGGGAATGGAAACTGGGGGACCTTGATCAAGTTACTCCTCCTGTCTCGGGGCTTCAGATTTCTGAGGAGGTAGACCAGGTGGTCTCCAAGAGCCCCTCAAGGACACCATGAAGCATAATGGAAGGCATGCTGGGCCTAGAATCAGGAAATCCCTGGTTTCAAAACTCTACTTGGACTTAACTTGTGTGATCTTATGCAAGTTAGTTTATCTTTCTGGGCCTCAGTTCCCCTTCGGTAAAATGAAGGGCTTGGATAATGTGATATTTAAGGATATGACCCAGTGCAAAGATCATTGGCATTAGAGTAGGAGGGCCTCTGTTCAAATCCCATCTTTGATGCTGTTTGACCTTAACTTTTTTTTTTGGTGAGGCAATTGGGGTCAAGTGACTTGCCCAGGGTCACACAGCTAGTAAGTGTTAAGTGTCTGAGGTCAGATTTGAACTCAGGTCCTCCTGAATCCAGGGCCGGTGCTCTATCCACTGCACCATCTAGCTGCCCCTTGACCTTAACTTTTGAGCCTCAATTTTCCCATCTGTTAAGTAATGGGGTTATACTGGATGAGGCCCTTTTCCAACTACAAATCCTATGATTCACCCCCAGCTCTTGTTCTACAAATCTTTGACTTTAATTGGTATCTATCCTTCACCAGGGGCAGCTAGGCATCTCAGTGTTTAGCATGTTGGACCTGGAGTCAGAAAAATTCGTCTTCCTGAGTTCAAATGTGACCTAGTAGCTGTGTGACCCTGGGCAAGTCACTTTACCCTGTTGGCCTCAGTTTCCTCATCTGTCAAATGAGCTGGAGAAGGAAATGGGAAACCGTTCTGGTATCTTTGCCAAGAAAACCCCAAAGTGGGGTCACTCATGAAGAGTCAGACATGACTGAAATGACTGAACAACAACAGCATCCCCTCCAGAAGGCAGGGCCATCACCCAAAGGACATGGAAAGAAAGACAGCTAGGCCACCCAAGTGCCCCAGGAATTCTGATATTCTCACCGTTGCCATCAGGGAGCCTGCTTATTGGAATGGTAAAGAAGTCGCAAGAACAAGGCCACATTCAATCCAAATACACCAATCAGTCTGGGATCTCATCAATTCAGGGTTTCCCTCCAGCCATGCAGATCACAACCCATCCATGTCTGTCTGACCCATGTGACTCTTGGCTATATCTTCCCAAGAGTCTCACCACAGGGAACCCAGCCAATGGGCTGGATTCCTTTCTTGCTTTCTCCTGACATCATGAAGACACCCCTGGGAAAACGTGGTCCTCCCCCTGTGCCTCCCCATGGTATGGATTCTGGGTTCATGAAGCCCCCTGAAATTCAGTCTTCTGAGAGCATGGTGTTGTATGATTCCCAGACATATGCTATCACCAGAGGAACACAAGAACCAAACCAAAAGAGAGAGGGCCTTTGAGGTCACCTAATCCAACCATGACATTTAGATCATAGATTTAGGGCTGGAAGGGTCCTTGGAGGTAACTGACTCCAAACTCCTCTTTTTTTTTTTTTTGTGGGACAATGGGGGTTAAGTGACTTGCCCAGGGTCACACAGCTAGTAAGAGTCAAGTATCTGAGGCTGGATTTGAACTCAGGTACTCCTGAATCCAGGGCCGGTGCTCTATCCACTGTGCCACCTAGCTGCCCCCCAAACTCCTCATTTTACATTGAAATTAAGTGACTTGTACAGGATCACACAGTCATTAATCCTGAGGTGGAATTCAAAATTAATTTTTCTGGGTTCTACCAAGGAGAACTTCTTTGTAACCTCTACACTATACTGACAATATTGGCCTCTCTAAAATAAAGGGGGGGGCTTTTGTAGCAGGCTGTGATTTATTTATTTATTTTGGCTATAACAATAGATACAATGGAACCATTGAATATTGGAGTTGTGAGGGACTTCAGAGATGATCTGAGCCAACCCCCCCACCCCCTTTCAGTTGGCAGAGGACGAAGCTGAGACCCAGAGAGGGGAAATGAATCCCTTGAGGTCACACAGCTCCTCAGTGACAGAGCCCCAATTCCAGCTCAGGTCCTCTCAATCCGAACTGAGTGCACTTCCCAGGATGCTGTGCTGCAAAAACCCCTGTGGGAGTAATGATTGATTAATGAGTGATAGGTTCAGAGCGCCTGCCCCATTCATCTTCTCTGCATTCATGTCTCTTACAGGGTTTTGTCTTCTTCAAGCTCTAAGACTCCTGAGGGAGACAGCCAAGTCACTCAGGCTTCAGGTTCATTGTTCGGCCTGCAGGACTTGACACCAGAGGGCCCCACCCCGGGGACTGCAGGCATTCCTTTGAAATGAGCGGGTTTCCCCCGCCCTCCCCCCTCACCCCCCTTTCTGGATGACTAGTTGAGGGTTGAATAAGCCCTCACAGCTAGGGCTTAGATAATCCAAATGGTCTGGGAAGCATCCAGGAGGAAGTGGAGTTCAGTGGAGAGGATGCTGGATTCCAAGTCCCAGCACTCCTCTGGTTCAAATGCTAGCCCTGCCACTTACATACACTCTGCAGATTAGTTCTCTTCGGGCGCAGGTTTCTCATCTGTACAGTGAGTGGGCTTTTGGGCCCGGTGGTATTCAGTGAACCTCCCAGCTCAACATCTAGGATCCTTGGATTTGGGAAACGAGAGCATTAGACTATAGATGGCCTCAGAGGTCCACTCCAACTCTAGCTCTGGGCTCCCGTGTGTGACCTTGAGCAAGTCACTTAACATCTTGGGTTTCTGTTGTTTGTTGGTGTTGGCATTGGCGTTGTTGTTGAGTTGTATCTGACTCTGTGGAGTTCTCTTGGCAGAGATACTGGAGTGGTCTGCCATTTCCTGTTCCAGCTCATTTGACAAATGAGGAAACTGAGGCCAACAGGGTGAAGTGACTTTCCCAGGGTCACACAGCTTGTAAGTGTCTGAGGCCAGATTTGAACTCAGGAAGGAGAGTCTTCCTGATTCTAGGCCTGGTACCTGCTGCCCAGAATTCAGTTTCCCTCTCTCATACGTTGGACTAGATGGTCCCTTAGGTCTTTCCCAGCCCTAGATTGAGAATCCTATGTACACAGGTCAATGCTGCATAGATATAAAGGGAGTACATGGGGCAGCTGGGTGGTGCAGTGGATAAAGCACCAGCCCTGCATTCAAGAGGACCTGAGTTCAAATCTGACCTCAGACACTTGACATTTACTAGCTGTGTGACCCTGGGCAAGTCACTTAACCCACATTGCCTCACCAAAAAAAAGTGAATGATATAAAGGGAATACAAAGTAGTCACAAAGGTGGGTAAGAATACTAACAATGGGGAGACAAAGCAAGGCCTCTTGTAATAAGGGGAATTTGAGCTAGGGATTCTACTCATCAGAAGTGAGGAAAGAACGCATTCTAGGCATGCAGCCCCCCCCCTCCCCGCCCCATGCAAAAACTCAGAGGCAGGAAATGAAACATCATATAAACAGAGGATTTTGAGCTAGAATGGACCTTAGACATCACCTGGTCCATCCCCCTCATTTTATACTTGAGGCAATTGAAGCCCAGAAAGGGGAAGGAAACTTCCTGAGGTCACACAGCTAGTAAATAGCAGCACTGGGAATGGAGCCCAGGCCCTCTTGCTCTAAATGCTTGGCAAGATTTTCCCATAATTCCTAGCCTAATACCTAAGTCTATCTGCATAACAGCCTTGATGGGCCTTCTCTGAGAGGGAGGGCCCTGGGGATCTTTGTGTGCTATTACATATGTCTGAAGTGGTGGAAAAGTAAACTCACTGAGAAAGTGCTGGCCCACATGCACTGGGCCTCGGCAGGTCTCCGACTAACTTCCTTATTTGACAGAGGAGGACAGAGAGGCTCTGAGAAGGAATCCCTAGCTCCTTAAAGGGATCCTACCCACGGTCATGTGGCAAGGTAGAAGTAGAACCAGGATTAGAACTTGGGTCCTGCCTCCCAGCCTGCACCTCACACCAAGATACCCTCCAGAGCATAGACATTTAGAAAGCTGACATTGCCTATTGGGTCAACCCAAGAGTCAAAAAATGGAGTGAGGTGGGGAGGGAGTCAGGGAGCAGGGTCATGTAGTGCCCCCCCCAACATCAGGATGAGTCTTATATGTGTACAGAACACATGGTGCCCAATGCCAGAGATATAACTTGCCTGGATTTCTGTCTGGGGCAAATTCATTTGGGAAGAGGGGAGAGGCCCAGAGGGTGCCAGGAGGGGAGGAGGTCTTTCCCAGAAAATCCCAGCCCGTGTACCCCTAGGAGTTGAGGAAGGAGGACAGACCCTGGGGAGAGGGATGGCACGGCAATGGTGGAAAAAACTCAAGGAGCTATTGTAGAAGAAGCAAACTTCCAATGACAGGCACCATAGGGCAAAGCTCCCTTCACCTTCTGTCAGTTATAGTCTTGTCCCATACCTTCCCTAGGAACCCTGTTCAATCAATCAGTCAGTCAACAAGCATTTATTAAACACTTACTATGTGCCAGGCACTGTGCTAAGTTCTGGGGATCCAAAGAAAAAGGGAAAAGATCCCTGGTCTCAGAGAGATTCCATTCTAATTCAGGAGACAACATGTATATAATTAGGTGCACATAATATATGTACTCAAATAAAATATAGTCTTAACTATAAGCATTTGCATGTATGCAAAACAGTCTATAGACATTGTTATAACATCAGCATACCACAAAACATGAACAAATGAGAATAACAGCAAACTAAGAAGCATGTTCTCGTGTTCAGCAATAAACCAGAAGATATATGCAAGGTACATGCCATACAGACAATCCCTAGTGTTGTTGCTTAGTTCTGTGGGTAATAAGATATTTAGGTTTACCTATGCCAACACGATCTAGCCTAATGATTGGTCGAATAGGCCTTGTCCTCGTCACCGACTGAGCTTTCTGCTCCTATACTTGAGTTAGTAGTTGGTATGAGCTGACCTTGAGGATCATTACAGACTTGTTTGTCCACACCTAGGCTGGCCATGATGTCAAGTTGGCTGTAAGTATATTCCTGCTTTGTGAGTTAAATTTGTATCCTCGGAGTCTCTTTAGTAATTTTGAGCAGGATGGGTGTTGCCTTCGGTTCTCTTGTTTCCCTCTCCCTGGATGCTTTGCTTTCTGTCAGAATGTCTTTGTGTTGTTGGTGAACAGTCTTTTTCTACAGTCTCCAAGCCCTTTTACAGTAACATTAGAGATGAAGGTACCAACAGATGGAAGGGTTAGAAGAGACCTTTGGTTGGAAGAGATGTTTGAGCCGTCTTGAAGAAAGCCAGGGTGGGCTCTGTGTTTCCTTTCTGTGTTGCTCTAGATGTGCATTTTGACTCTCAAGACCCTGATATAAAGGTGTTTAGGAAAGGGTGGAATCTTCCTGACTGGTTCTACCTTTTCCTTCTTTGTCCCTCCCTTTTCCCACCTTTCTTCCTGTCTCTGCCCCATTACAATTACTCACAGACATTTGATTTCTTCAGGCATCCTTGGCACTCACACCTGGTACCCTATATAATTGTGGACCACGGAATACTTGCCACAGCTGGAAGGACCCTTAGAGACCAACTTGTCAAAGTCCCTCATTTTACATATAGGAAAACTGAGGCACAGTGAGAGGAAGTAAACTTATCCAATGCCACTTAACAACTCAGTGGCAGAGCAAAGACTAGAACCCATGTTTTTGGATGCCAAAACCACAACAATGTCAAAAACAGACACATCCAAAAATGGATGTGCTGATTCAGAAGCATTCTCATCTATTCATTAAGGTAGATTAGCTAAGGACCACTTACTTGCCCAACCACTTCCTCAACCTTACCCTAGCAGGAGTTCTTTAGCTGAAGTCTGTGCCCTTGTTTTTCATTTATTTATTTATGTGTGTCTATGTACATCTATACATATGTCTAAACCGTATTTCACTATACTTGGTTTCCTTTGTAATCCTGTGCATTTTTTGTTTTGCATTTAAAAACTTGATTCTGAGGGGTCCAGAAGGCCGACTGCGGGGTCTACGATAGAAAAAAAAGGTTAAGATTCCTTTTCCTAAAGATTGTTAAATTGAAAATAATGAAGTGGCATTTCTTGTTGAATATTCTCAAGAAAGATTGGAGGAAAGGCTAGGTGGGGGGTGAGTAGGAGAAAGGAGAAGAAACAGAAACAGGCACCAGGCTCTTTACTCCCCTCTCCAGGCTCCTGTTTTCCTCCCACCTAACTGCAGCGGGCCTTTAGTGAACTGTCAAGCCTATTCACTGCCCAGACCTTAAGAAGAGGACATAGCCCATTCCTTCTAACGTGCCTGGCTTGGGTCCAGGCCATCGCTGAGATGATATAGTTAATGGGCTGGCTATCTATCTATCTATCTATCTATCTATCTATCTATCTATCTATCGATCGATCGATCGATCGATCTATCGTCTATCTATCTATCATCTATAGTCTATCGTCTATCATCTATCTATCTATCCATCTATCCATCCATCTATCCATCCGTCTATCCATCCATCTATCCATCCGTCTATCCATCCGTCTATCCATCCGTCTATCCATCCATCTATCCATCCGTCTATCCATCCGTCTATCCATCCGTCTATCCATCCGTCTATCCATCCGTCTATCCATCCATCTATCCATCCATCTATCCATCCATCCATCCATCCATCCATCCATCCATCCATCCATCCATCCATCCATCCATCCATCCATCCATCGTCATGTACAAAACTTCAACAGAAGATCAAAGCAGCAGCAGCTGGGGCCAAAGCTGGCAAGGCATGTGAGGGATGGAATATGCTGGTGGCAGAGCTAAACGTCAACAGATATGGGTGGATTCCAGAAGCTCCAGGCTTGTGTGCCTGTCCCCGACCTCTGGCAGATTCCTCAAAGAGATTGTTAAACAGGTGGTGTGTAAACATTGGGAAAAGAATGTGGTCATCACAGGGAGCCAAGGCAGGTTCACCAAGAGCCAGTGTGCCTCAGATGCTCCTAAAACTAGAAATTATCCTAGAGGCACTGGAGAGGTTGTAAACTCTGTGCTGAGGGTATTTTGAAATATGGATTGAGAAAACTGAGGTATCCAGAGAGAGGAAAGTTACCAGTGTCACAAACCAGCTTCATCTCCCATTTTTATCCACTGCACCACCTAGCTGCCCCTTCCTCTCCCATTTTTATAGGGTAAGTTGTTTGGGAGATCATAGAAATGAAATAGTCCTAATGGATGTCCCTTGATTTCGCCAAGATTTTGACCAGTCTCTCGAGGATAATTTTGTAAGCAAATTGGTGAGAGATGCACCCTGGCTTGCATCAGTAGGCTGGAGAACAAAAGCCTAAGGGTAGATATTGGTAGCTGTATTCAAGTAATTGGAAGTCTGTCATGAGGGGAAGGAAGTGAATTTATTCTGTGTAGCTGCAGATGACAAAAGAAAGTGGAAGTCAAGGGAAGGAAGAAAAATTTAGGTTTTATTAATATTTTCTTTTTAATATTAAGAAATATTAATTAAGAAAGCATTAAGAAATAGCAATTATATTAAAAGAAATATTAATAAGAAAATATCAATACAATATTAATTTATTAATATTAAGAAAATAGTTTAGCGATCCATACTCCTCTGCAATGAAATAGGCTACCTTATGAAGTAGTAAGTTCCCCATCCCTGACAGTATTCAAAACGAGGCAGAATGACCAGCAAGATGTCATAGAAAGGATTTCTTTTCTCTCTCTCTCTCTCTCTCTCTCTTTTTTTTTTTTTTGCGCGGGGCAATGAGGGTTAAGTGATTTGCCCAGGGTCACACAGCTAGTAAGTGTCAAGTGTCTGAGTCGGAATTTGAACTCAGGTCCTCCTGAATCCAGGGCCAGTGCTTTATCCACTGAGCCACCTAGCTGCCCCATAGAAAGGATTTCTGCAGAAGGTTAAGGGGGTAGAGTAGATCAGTGCTTCTTAAACTTTTTACACTCATGACCCCTTTTTGCCTGAGAAATTTTTACATGACCCTGGGTATATAGGTATATAAAATAGGTATACATAACTTTTTTTTTTTTTAGTGAGGCAATTGGGGTTAAGTGACTTGCCCAGGGTCACACAGCTGGTAAGTGTTAAGTGTCTGAGGCCGGATTTGAACTCAGATACTCCTGACTCCAGGGCCGGTGCTCTATCCACTGCGCCATCTAGCTGCCCCCTATACATAACCTTTTATTGGCTGCCAAATTTTTCGTGACTGCCACATTCAGTTATGTGACCCCACATGGGGTTGAGACCCCCAGTTTAAGAAGCTTTGGATTAGATGATGTGCACAGTTCCTTATAACTCATAGCGTCTGTGATTCCATGGATATTTCACTCACACACACACGAGTCATTTCTAGCTCTGGCATTCTAGGAGTATTTGTTAAGAGGAAATTAATTCATCATTCATGTCTTGTGGAGAGGCAGGAAGGTATACTGGTTAGAGTGCTAGACCTATATAATCTTTGCATTTAAAAACTTGATTCTGAGGGCTCCACAGGCTTCACCTGACTGCGGGGTCCACAATACAAAAAAGGTTAAGAATCCTTTTCCTAAACATAAGAACATGAAGATGCCATCTAGTCCAGCCTCCACAGTTTATAGGTGAGAAAACTAACAACCCGGGAAGAGAAGTAACTTACCCAAGGTCACATAGCTACTAAGTAACTAAGGCAGGATTTGAACCCTGCTTCTCTAACACCAGGTCTCGCCTGTGATACTAATTATATTATAGAATCATAAGATCCTGTGTCACAGAATCATAGATCTTGACTGGCGCTAGAAGGGACCCTTATCATTTTACAGAGAAAAAACCTAAGGCCCAGAAAGATGTGACTCCCACAAAGTCTCACAGAGGCAGAATTTATGCTGAGGTCCTTGGACGCCAGAGCTAACCCTTCTTCCACTGTATTCCTCCTATACATATTCATTTTTTTGCAGGGCAATGGGGGGGCTAAGTGACTTGCCCAGGGTCACACAGCTACTAAGTGTCAAGTGTCCAAGGCTGGATTTAAACTCGGGTCCTCCTGAATCCAGGGACCGTGCTTTATCCACTGTGCCACCTAGCTGCCCCCTGTATTCCTCCTATAGGTAAAATTATTCATTAAATTGTTAAGTACGAAGTTGTAGGAAAGAGAATTATTTCCTTGTTTGAATCTAGCCTTGCATGCCAGGAAACCGGACATATATTACTTCAAGATCAGATTAGTTTAATGCTTAACTCAGGACCTGGAGTCATATTGACCCCAGAAAACTTCAGGGGCCCCAAAGATTGATACTTGGAAGTTCCAGTGAATTTCTGGTATTCTGGGAAGTACGTTTTAATTAATCTATGTAAGGTTAAATCTATGTGACTTATTTGGGAAACTTACTAAATATTAACCAATCAGCTGCTGTTTCTTTGCTCCTTTGTCTGAATCCTTTAAAATGGGCAACTTGTAGAGATTCAGGGGAAGCAAGTCCTCTGTCCCCCCCCCCCCCGGACGACTTAATAAGCTTCTTCCTAAATTGTGTGTAGGAAAGTTTTGTTCTCAGCTCCCAGTCTGCCTCTCCGAGTCTCAGTTTCCTCATCTGTAAAATTGGGACAATGACACCCTGAGTGCCCAGCTCGCAGAGTTGGAGTGAGGCCCCAACGATATCATGGGTGCAAAGTGTTTTGCACACTGAAAAATACCATAGAAACATGAACTGTTATTATTATTAACTCCATCGTCTTCACCATGGTCTCTCTGATATTAGAAAATAACCCTGGGGGGGGCCAGCTAGGTGGCACAGTGGATAGAGCACCGGCCCTGGAGTCAGGAGGACCTGAGTTCAAATACGGCCTCAGACACTTGACATTTACTAGCTGTGTGACCCTGGGCAAGTCACTTAACCCCAATTGCCCTGGAAAAAAAAACAAAGAAAAGGGGGGCACTAACGCCTATATAAGGATCCCTGTGGGCCACAGATTGACTTTAAAAAAACCACAAATGAACATTCTGTTTTATTTCTATTTATTTTGTTAAATATTTCCCAGTTACATTTTAATTTGGCTCATGCTGCATTTGGGAGTGTTGTGGGTTGCATGGGGCTGCGTATTTGACACCTCTGCTGTGGACTATCAGAGCTGGAAGGGAGCCATCTGGCCCAATCCCCGCATTTTACAGATGGGGAAACTGATACCCGGAGAGAGAGAAAGCAAATTATCCAAGGTCGTACAGCCAGGAGTGGAAGAACTTGGGTCTTTTCAATCCATCTGGTGTTTTTTCTATTACACCACATAGTTCTTCAAAGTAAATCTGTTAACCATCCTTTTACGGATGTGCGGGATGAGAGCCAAAGGAGGTTAAGGATTTGCTCGAGGTCCCGTGACTAGTTAGTATCTCAGGCAGAATTTGCACCTAGAACTTCCTGACTCCAAGTCCAATACTTTATGTACTATTATGCTAGGTTATATTGCAGGCTTTGGGGAAAACTCAGGCACACTTAAAATTGAAGGGTAGGGGGCAGCTAGGTGGTGCAGTGGATAAAGCACTGGCCCTGGATTCAGGTGGACCTGAGTTCAATAAGTTATAATTCAAAGTTGACCTCCCCACCCTCCCCATCCCATGTCCAATCTGGTATTATTTTTTCTGTCTGATTGAGGCCTTTCATTTTTCCATCGCAGTCATTTTCCCAGTGTACCTTTCCCCCACATCCTACCACAGTGAGCCTTCCCTTTGCACAAAGAAAAACCCTTAAGCAAAAACAGTGCTCCTGACAGCATATGTGACATTCCACATACCTTACATGTGACATACCTTTCACTGGTAGGTGATTCATTTCAACATATTTTCCCTCGGGCCAAGAGTGGTCATTATACTTACATAGCTGGAAATTAATACTTTTACTTTGTAGGAGTTCTTAGAAATCACAGATGATTATCTGTATAGTAGATAATTCACTTATTTAAGTGCCTATTGTTGCCAGGTGTTGTACTGGGCATTCAAGGCCAAAAAGGGAACAGTCCTTGTGCACAGGAGGCTAAGATTCTGTTTGGGGGAAATAAGACATGATATCAAACACTGGATTTAGGCACAGGAACAGGTGGGTCGAATTCTTGTTTTTTGTGAGGCAATTGGGGTTAAGTGACTTGCCCAGGGTCACACAGCTAGTAAGTGTTAAGTGTCTGAGGCCAGATTTGAACTCAGGTCCTCCTGAATCCAGGGCCAGTGCTCTATCCACTGCGCCACCTAGCTGCCCCCAGGTGGGTCCCATTCTTATCTCACATACTAGCTATGTGACCAGGGCAAAACATTGAACTTCTCTGATCTCCCAAGTCCCTTCTAACTCCAAATCTATGATTCCCAGATCTTATATACAGAGATGGAATTGACACAAAATAAATACACGGTAGTTTAGGAGGTTGGGAAGGTGGAACTGAACTGACCCTTGAAGGTAACTGTGCATGCCAAGAGGAGGATGGAAGGAATTCCAAGCCTGAAGATGTAAAATGGTTTTAGGGCAGTTAGATGGCTCAGTGGGTAAGTGCCTGAGCCTGGAAGTCAGAAAGACCTGAGTTCAAATCTGTACTCAGACACTTGACACTTACTAGCTGTGTGACCCTGGGCAAGTTATTTAACCCTGATTGTCTCAAACATCTGGGGCCATCTCCAGCCATCCTGATGTGTATCTCGCCACTGGACCCAGATGGGTCTGGAGGAGAGAGTGAGACTGGAGACTTTGTACAGCCCTCCCTCACTTAAATCCAAGTCACTGCAAGTCATGATATCACCTCAATGTCATGGTCCTCTTTGAGAACGAAGGACAAACAACAGCAGCAACAGTCACTTAGTAGCTGTATGACCTTGGGCAAGTCGTTTTACCCTGTTTGGCTCAGTTTCTTGAGCTGGAGAAGGAAATGGCAAACCACTTCAGTATCTTTGCCAAGGAAGTCCTAAAAGGGCTCACCAACTAAAAACAACTAAACAACAATAACAACAAAATGCTTTACATACCTTAAAGCAATATATAAATGCTACTGCTGCTGCTACTACTACTACAACATAAACTAATTTGGCCAGAATGTAGAGGACAAGAGGAAAAGTGAGAGGAATTCAGTCTGGAAAGTGTGTTTGGAGGCATATTGTGCCAGTCTTCCCCAAATACACATACATTCAAAATCTTCAATGGTTCCCTGTTACTTTTAGGATAAAATGAAATCTCCTCGGCCTGAAATCTAAAGTTCTCTACATACACTGTCTCCTGTCTATATCTTTCCAACCTTATTTCAAGTGATTCCCCTTCTTGCACTCTCCATCCAGGGCCATCTATCACCTCTGTGCCTTTGTACGCATGCTTCTTTGTGTCCTTCCTCACCATTGCTGCCCAGAAACCCTCACTTTCTCCAAAGCACAACTCAGGTGCCACCTCCTACATGAGGCCTTTCCTGATCCCCTAGGTTCTTGAATTTACTTTGTCTATGTGTTGTATTCACTCATACCATACGCATGTATTATTGCATCCCCGCAGTGGAATATAAGCTCCCTAAAGGCAGGAATTGGTGCTTTTACGTCTTTGTGTTCCTAGCACCTACAACAATACCTGACAAATAGCAGGTTCTTGTTGCTGTTTGCCCTTCATTCTCGAAGAGAACCATGGCATCGGGGTGATGTCCTGACTTGCAATGAACTGGATTGAGGTCACCAGCCTCACTCTCTCCTCCAGAGCCATCTGTGTCCAGTGGCAAGATACACACCAGGATGACTGGAGATGGCCTCGGATGTTTAAGGCAATTGGGATTAAGTGACTTGCCCAGGGTCACACAGCTACTAAGTATCTGAGGTGAGATTTGAACCCAGGTCCTCCCAACTTCAGGGCCAGTGTGTCCCCTAGCTGCCCTAGTGTGGTTCTTAAGAAACATTGAATCGAATTGCATGCCTATAGTCTACTCTTCAGTAACCATACAGGAAGGTTGGCCACACTGCCTGGAAAAGCCCTTGGGTTGAGGACACATGGAGACACATGCATACACAGGAATATCTCTTGGATTGCCATCCCGAACAGGTGGTTATATTTTGAATCCTGCATCTTATCGGCACCTTGTTTATAATGGGACAAATGTGGCCTCCCTTAAAACACTTCTGTACTGCACCGCCCGACGGGTTACATGGAAAATGATGCCTTAAAATACCCCACTGGGAAAATCCTTTCCATATCCAAGGTGACCAGGTTGGTTTCTGGCCAGCAAAAGGAGTTTCTCCTTTGCTGAAATCAAGATACTTAATTAGCTTTGGAAATGCAGCCTTTCATCTCCCTTGTCGGTGGCTTGTGAAAACGATGGACAATTCAGGACAGGATACTCATCTTGGGTTTTTCTTTCCTTTATGCCTTGTGTTTCTGTGAAGTGCTACCTTCCTACACATTCTCATAACATCAGAGACATAGGGAGGGTCTGAACTGTGCACTCAGTAGCTTTGATAATTGCTACCTTTGCGGGGATAGAGATAGGGACTTGACCTGTAATCTCATTGTTACAGAGAACTCCTGGATGAGAAGACACTGGTCCTTCTATGACTGCAAGTTGGCTCCTTATCTACAACTTATATCCCCAGAAAGTTGTCCAGAGCCCCGAGAGTATAAGTGACTTAACTAGGGTCACACAATCTTTGTGTAGAAAGAGGGATTTGAATACAGGTCATCATCAATGGATATTAGTAAATTTGTATAGTACTTTAAGGTTTGCAAAACACTTTATATGTTATTTATGTTAGTTCTACTCCCTGTATGTCTGTGGCCAAATCATGATGACTTTCTGGGCTTCTGTTGCTTGCTAGCTGTATGGTTTTAAGTAAATCATTTCCTTCCTTCTGCTTTAGTTCTTCTGCTTTATACTTTCTGTATTTTTTCTAGAGGCAGTCAGGGTTAAGTGACTTGCCCAGAGTCACACAGCTAGTAATTGGCTGAAACCAGATTTGAACTCGGGTCCTCCTGACTCCAGGGCCTGTGCTCTATCAACTGTGCCACCTAGCTGTCCCTCTGCCTTATACTTTAAAATCAGAGAGTGGAGTAAATCCTTGACATTGTCAAGACATCCTAGAAAGATGAGGAGCAAGAGTTTGTTCTCTGTCGATAACGTTCCAGTTCCTGCCTCTACTCCTTTGCATTGGTTGCTCCCCATGCTCTCCCTTCCATTCCATTACAGTGCTTCCCCTCTCCACTAATTTTTTGTATCTCCTTATCTGCATGATGTTGCTTCCATACTATAGAATGTAAGCTCGTTGAGGACAGAGGCAGCTTGCTTAGCATAACGCCTGACACATAAATGCTTGTTACATTCTTAAGGTCTCTTCCAGCTAGCTCTAGAGCCTCTGGATCTATAAAAGAACACAGCTCCACCCTTTCAGGTCCAGAATCACAGAGCCAGATCTTTGTAAACCTCCCCCCCCCCCCCCGCCTTCCCCACCCATTGTGAAGGCAAGAAATATGATGTCAGTTGTACATGTGAATTTGCCTCTCTCTTGATGCCATGCCCTTAATGAATCAATCAGCTCCAGTTAGGTATTCTAGTAGAGTCAGTATAATCAATTCAGTTTATCAGGCTAATATAAATATGCAGCAGGAAATCTTCTGCTTTACATGGGTGTCAATACCAGTGAAAGCCTGCCAGCTCTGTGGGGGGGGGGGAGTTGGCAGGGTGGTAAAGCAGACCGTTCCCAGAATTCCCAGAGCAACTAAGCAATTTCTTCACGACTGCTACTCTAACCCTCCGACTTGGGGAGGGATAATAAGCACATGGGATGGCAGAGTCAAGGGCTGATCTTGCCAGGCTAGAGACTGGGCTGAATCTGAGAAGATGAAATTCAATAGGGATAAATGCAAATGTCTTATACTGGGGGTTCAAACAATCAACATTGCCACCTCAAGTTTGGGAGGCATGAGAAGACAGCAAAGTATCTGCAAAAGACCAAAAGATGTTTGTGGTTTATAAGTTCAGTGTCAAACAACAGTGGGATATCAGTTGGTCAGTCAATAAATATTAAGTGCCTACTGTGTGCCAGGCACTATGATAAGAGCTGGGATGTAGTGGCCAAAAGAATTCATGCCATCTTGGTCTGCATTTAAGAGAGGCGTGTTTTCCAGGAAGAACAAAATGAATGTCCTTCCCTCTGTCCTCTGCCATTGTCAGATTATACCTGGAGTACTTGTAGTCAGTTCTGTATAGCCCAGGTTAGCAAGGATATTGATAAGCTGGAGACAACCATATGTCTCAACCTCACCTAACAGTGGCCTGTGGTAGCACAGGGTCTCCTGCCTTTAGTCCGTTTCCCTGGGGTATTTGTATCCCTTCCACGGTGGCTTGTGTACTAAAGCCCTAGGTCCTCCCCCAGTAGGACTTGCCTTGAAAATATCTTTCTTCCCTTTTCCCTGGGCACTCAAACTGCTCATGTCAGCTTTGACTAAAAACTCAGTGCCCTTTCCACCATACTATATATACTGCCCTCTCAATTGTAGCCTGGCAAACTTGCTCAAATGGGCTCGCATTATATTCTTTTTTCTTTTTTTCTTTTTTTTTGGTGAGGCATTTGGGGTTAAGTGACTTGCCCAGGGTCACACAGCTAGTTAAGTGTCTGAGGCCGAATTTGAACTCAGGTCCTCCTGACTCCAGGGCTGGTGCTCTATCCACTGTGCCACCTAGCTGCCCCCCCTCCACCCCGAGTTATATTCTTGCTGTAGCATAGACTGAATCTCAGCAAACAACCCTGGCTTTGATTTGATAATGCCCTGGCTCTGCTCCATCCTTAGCACTTCTCATTGGTGGCCTTTGACTCCAGACCCATGGTTGGCCTGGGACTCAGAGGAGAGATGCCTGGCTTGATTCCTGACTCACTGCAGCAGCTAGGCTCGGCTGTGACAGTTGGAGAATATGCCCCAGGAAGGTTCTTTCCACTCTCTGGGCTTGAAAGGTTGTGGCCCCTTGTGCTTAAAGGGGGAGATTTGAGTTTACATTTGCTAAACCAAAAGAGGGAAACTGAGGGCAGGGAGGTGAAGAGACCCAACATCTCACAGCTCACAGTAGAACTGGAATTGGAACCCAAGCCTCTTGATCCCAGATCCCCTGTTCTTTTGATGGTAACATGCAGGTTAGAAAAGTTAAGAGGTGGAGCAGCTAGGTGGTGCAATGGATAAAGCACTGGCCCTGGATTCAGGAGGACCTGAGTTCAAATACGGCCTCAAACACTTGACACTTACTATCTGTGTGACCCTGCCTCCCCCGCCCCCAGAAAAGAAAAGTTAAGAGGTGCTCGCTTTGCTTCCCTTTTGCCTCCAGTGAGTCACCTGCCCATTGAAAGTTCTCCCTCTCCAGTTGTTGTTGAGCTGTGTCCAACTCCTTGTGACCACATTTAGGATTTTCTTGGCAAGGATACTGAGTGGCTTGCCATTCCCTTCTCCAGCTCATTTTACAGATGAGGAAATTGAGCCAAACAGGGTGAGACTTGCCCAGGGCCACCCAGCTACTAAGTGTCTGAGGTCAAATTTGAACTCGGAACTTCTTGACACCAGGCCCAGCACTCTATCTGCTGAAGCGCTACCTAGCTGCCCCTCCATTACTGACTTTCTATAATAGGCTGTTGCGAATTTGTCGAGGCCCCTTCTAGTTCTAACATTCAGTGATTTATATTCTCAGCTATATCACCGTCATTCTGCATTCGGAGTTCTACTAGTCTGTTATAATGTCCCTTCCACCTCTGAGGTGACTTTTGCTGTTGAAAGGTCCCTCTCCATTATGGCCTTCTATATCCCCTCCTATATCCCTCCTAACTCTGACATTTTCTCTTCTAAGGTCCTTTCAGTTCTGAGCTTCTATGTCCTAAGGCATCCAAGGGCCTGCCCTACCTCTGACATTCCAGGACTCTGAGTCCAACTTGCCCCACTAAGAGCTGGTGGCAAATGTGAACAGACCTCCTGTCTCCTGCACTCAGCCCAAACTGCAAGCATTCCTCTCCATTGCCATCTCTCCTAAGCCAAGCCTGAAGCTCTTTCCAGTCTAGATTGCCATCTCCCCACTCAGCGAACTCTGCTTTGCTCTGTTCCAGCCCAGCTCAGGCCCCAGTACCCCAGTGTCCTGGGCTCCCCTGGCCAGATCCTCGGCCAGGGGCTCAGAGACGCACCCTATGCCCCAGACTTGCTCTCTTTTGGAGGGCAGCACTAGCCCCCACCCCAGGGCACCTGTTTTCAATAGGAGCCTGTGGGTTCCTCAGTCCCTCATCTTTATTCAGCCTTCCAATTAGGCAGAGTGCTGAGCCAGCTTCCCTCTCTCCACAAGGCCAGCACAGCTCCAGCATGGGGAGCCGGCCTTATAATCAGTCGAGCCCCGCCAGGCCCGCGGTCTGGCTGCTACCCACACCCTGTGCCCTCGACCCCGAACGCCCTCCCAGCTTCCATTGGGAGGGCTCAGTCCACCACTGCATGAAGGGCCCAGGCTGCTCACTCCTCCAGACAGTTGCTGCTGCCTGGTAGCCAAAGAGGGGATGAATGAGCTGAGCCATACGTGACCCATCTTAATCTCCCTCAGGTGCAGCCTGGAGGAGAAACAAGATGGCAACCTTTTAAAACCACCCATTCCTGCCAGGGTTATAGTGTAGTTACCCCTAGTTCTCAATGAAGAGATGAAATGGCTTGGGGGTGGGGAGGGGGGGTCTGTATTTCTCAGACTCATTTACTCACAAGTGTTACTGTTATCTCATTTTTCATACTTGTTAAGGATGGTGAGAAAGTGGAACCTCAGTTTCCCTGTATGTCAGTTGGGAATAACAAGTCATATATTACCTCTCATAGTATTTTAGGAGCTAGAACAGAAAGGGACTTTGAACATCATCTAATCTAATCCCCTCATTTTGCATCTGAGGAAACTGAGGTCCAGAGAGGTGAAGTAATTTATCCTAGGTCCCAAGAGCAATAAGTGCTAACAATTCAAACACTGATCCCCTGACTCCAAGTCTAATGCTCTTTGTTGTTATTGGTTTGAAATTATTTGATGATTTTTTTAAAAAAAAATCTGTATTCTCTTCAGAGGCCGTGTGGCTTCATTGGCAGAGAGCTAGCCTTGCAGGAAAGAAGATCTAGATTTAAGTTCTCCCAGTGCTCTGGACATATCTGTGATTGAAGACATGGTACTAACATGCATTGAGAGAGAGTTCTTCTTCCCTGGACATGTCTGAGACCAATTAACCCATTATTCCAGTTCTTCTTCCTCTCCTATTCATTAGTTATATTCACTATAAGAACTGGTTAAAAAAGAAACAAAGAAGTGAACTGGGTTCAATTTAAAGCAGACTCTCTCTTCTCCCATATTTTTTTTTTTTTTTTTTTTTTTTTTAGTGAGGCAATTGGGGTTAAGTGACTTGCCCAGGGTCACACAGCTAGTTAGTGTTAAGTGTCTGAGGCCGGATTTGAACTCAGGTCCTTCTGAATCCAGGGCCGGTGCTCTATCCACTGCGCCACCTAGCTGCCCCCTCCCATATTCTTTTACTTTATTTACAAATTTTTTCTTTTTTAAAAAACCATGAACTGCATAATCAGCATCCAACACAAACACTTTTAATATACAAAGAATGAGAAAGAAGATTGGAGGAGACCCTGTGACTTTCTGTTCTCTGTGAGGCTAGCACCTAGGTTGTTGGAAGGAAAGAGCTTTGAAGATCCTTAAAGCACTTAGAACAATGGAAAGTGTAAGCCATGTAGATTTCAGAGAAATTTAGGAGGTTCTTCTGCTCCATCCCTAATCACCTCTCCACTCATTGATGCTTGAAATTTCACCTTTGGCTTAAAACTTCATCCTGAGGTATGGACGATTGGATTATCAGCCTTGGAGTCAGAAATTCTGGGTTCAAATTCTGATGCTACCACTTAATTGGGTTACCTTGGCCTGTCAGTCATACCCTTACTAAGCCCCAGGTTCCTTATATGCAAAAGGCGAATAATTGTGGAATCTCACTCTCCGTAAACCTCAAAGAACTTTGTAAATAGTTCTTTAAGGCTATTTGCCCCCAAGCCAAGGATCTGCTTTCACTAGGGTATTCTACTACTTTGATAAAGGTCTTTGAACCCAACCCTCCACATTTTCCTGACCTATGAACATTAAATGACTTTCCTAGGATCACACAGGAAATAAGGGCCGGAGGTGGGATTCAAACTCGGATCTTCCAGACTCTAATTTCTATGTTTCATTGCACTGCCCCATCAATTGGATATTCAGATAGTTGATTAGATACATAAAAGTCATGAGTAAAAGCATCATCACAGACTCTCTGCGTTGGAAAGGCCCCTAGTGTTCATCCATCTATTCCAAGCTGTGTAACTGAACTCCCTGTCCAACATGCCTGACAAGTGGCCTTCTAGTCTGTGCCTGCAGGCCTCCAGTGAGTGGGCACTCACTCCCTCCCAGACGCAGCCCCTTCCTCTGGAACAGCTGGTAGGAATCTTCCCCTGTCAATAAGCCCATTTATTTAAAAATTATACTATTTTTCTGTCATTCTGAAGCTTGACAAATTCCAACAAACATGCATGTTTCAATATACAAAGAACAGAAAATTAGGATAGTATGTGAAACTATGAAATATCTCCCTTCCTCCCTCTTTCTTCTGTGTGCATACATACTTTTACGTAGCTATATTATTTTCTTCTGTGTGTGTATGCACAATTTTATGTCGCTATGTTATTTTAAATATATATACATATATATGTATGTATATATGTATATATATATATATATGTGTGTGTGTATGTATATATATATTTAACATGTTAATTTTAAAGCTGTCCTGCTTTAGAATTCACCTCTTCACATTTCCCACCCCAGCAGGCTGCAATCTCTCTGTGCCTTAGTGAATGGTCTTTGTCAGTTGATATGACCAAAAACTCATCTCCTGTTGGCTAACCTTCTGGACAAGAGCCTCTGCTCTCCTCAGGTGCCACATACACAGGCAGTCCCTTAGACCCATTCTCTAACCCTTTCTAGCTCATACTCTGCTGGTACAGTCTTCAAGAGCCCCGAGTTTCCTTCTGGCCCCAGTGAGGTCCCAGAGGAGGACACCAGTGGAGGAAAGAGGAGCTTTATACTCCTGAAATCTACTTGGGATAGAAGCAAAAGGTAGTCTTTTTTCCCAAATTCTAGTTCTTCAGTTGAATCTTTTCCCTTTTTTTGTGGGGCTATGGGAGTTAAGTGACTTACCCAGGATCACACAGCTAGTAAGTGTCAAGTGTCTGAGGCTGGATTTAACTCAGGTCCTCCTGAATCCAGGGCCAGTGCTCTATCCACTGTACCACCTAGCTGCCCCAAAGATGACATTTCTAATAGACATTGAGAGGCAGTGTGGAAAGGGTGAAAACCAGGATTCAAATTCTCCCTCTGATGCAACTGTGTGATCTTGGGTAAGTCATTTAACATCTTAGTGCTCTAAGTAAGACTCTAAGTGGCAAAGAAGGTGCTAACCTGCATTGATAAAGCTAGTTTCCTCACCTGGGAGTTCCCTATGTCAATGTAATCACAGGTTCAGTCCTTAACCCTTATCCAATGGCACATCAAATGCTCTTTGACCTCAGAAGTCTATAAGAAACATGAATAGAACCAGTGAATTCAGAGTGGGAAGGACTCTCTTCCAGAGTCTTCATCCCCAGCCCTAGCTTCCAGATATCACATTCACCCTGAGCCGGGATCTCAAAATCACAAACATGTGTCCACATCAGATTAGAAAGCGCAGCAGATGCTGGGGTAGAGCCAAGAGCAGTCTCCCAGCCAAACCATCTGGCCGATGGCTCCGCAGAATGGTGTATAGACTGTTGTCATTTCCCCCTTTACTGAATTAATGGGAATTAATTGGCATTTCCCAAGTAGAGGTCAGTGTTGAGGACAGTTTCAGCTTGTCAGGGGAGTTCATTTCCTGAGCCAATCAACTCTCAAGCTGAGGAAGCTTGTGTATTGGCTACTTCAGTTATAGTGGTGCATTGGAATAAGGACTGGATTTGGAGGCAGAAGGCATGAGTTGAAATTCTGGTTCTCCAGCCTACAACCTTTGTGACCTTAGCCAAATTCCTTCCCTTCCCTGGGCCTCAGTTTCTTCATCTGTAAAATGGGGGAGTTGGACTAGGCCTCTGAGATCTCTTCTAGACAGATCTAGAATCCTATGTGTGACCATGGGCAAGGAATTTTCCCTGGGTCTCAGTTTCCCCATATGTAAAATTAAAGGGTAAGACTAGATAGACTCTGAGGTCTCCTTTCTTGACCTAGTTCTATTATCATATAACTCCCCGCTGCAGAATGTGCTCTGAGGCATTCTTTCTGAGATACACTAATAGAAGTCAGATGAACTGAGTTCAAGTCCTAGCACAATAGGGTTTAGAAAGTGTTTTCCTCATAATAAGCTTAAGGAGGAAGTAGTCCAAGTATCCCCATTTTCCAGATAAGGAAACATTTTCATTAACAAATGAAAGTGACTTGTTCTGGGTCACCCAGCTAGTATGTAACTTAGCTTGGATGTGCATTTTGGGCTTCTGAGTCCAAGACCAGTGCTCTTTCCATCGTGCCACACTGGCACAGTTGGCTTTAGAATCTGAGAACCTGGGTTCAAATCCCAGTATTGCCATTCCCATTACCTGTGTGACCTTGGGAAAATTACTTTACCCATCAAAATGTCGGTTTTCTCATCTGGAAAATGAGTGGGTTGGATTAGATAAAATCTAAGGTCTCTTCCAACCCTAACCCTAGGATCGTCTGAACAACCCTTGTGGGAAAAGTTGGGTATGTGCTGTTTCCTTTTCTACTTCCCTTTGTGACCTTGGGTAAGGTCCCTCTGCATTCTGTGCTTCACTTTCTTCCTCTATAAAAGGCCAGAGTTGGAACAGATGACCTTTGAGGTCCCTTTCCATTTTAAATCCCCTTAGTTTAAGCCTTCAGTTATTTTAGTCCAAATCTTAAGCGCGCCCTAAATGAAAAAAATGACCAATGGCTTACAAAATGCTTGGGGAAGGTCCTAGAGGCGTTTCCAACCCTGCAGCGCAATCCTAAATGCTTCTGTGGCTTACGTCCGGCCTTGCCCCCTCCTCCATTCCCGTACCTCTCTTTGTCCAAGCTGAAGTCCCAGAGAAATGGGCACAGCTTGGCTCGGGAAAATCTGGTGTTACAGAAAGGAAAGGGAAGATTGTGGACCCCTTTTCACAATCATGTTTTTAAATGCAGAAAATAAAAGAAACGAGATGACAAAGAAAACTGTACATTTCTTTCTTTTCTTTTCTTTTTTTTTTTTTGGCCAGGCAATGAGGGTTAAGTGACTTGCCCAGGGTCACACAGCTAGTAAGTGTCAAGTTTCTAAGGCCAGGTTTGAACTCAGGCCCTCCTGAATCCAGGGCCGGTGCTTTATCCACTGCACCACCTAGCTGCCCCCGTACATTTTTTTCTAACCAAGTTAACGTAGCTCCTGAAATCTGGGGGCCCCTTGGTGATAGATGGGCCCCCGGTTAAGAACCCCAATACTACACATGTTCTTTAATGAGTTCCTTCCATTTCTCAATATGTGCTCCTAATACCCATTGCAGGGCCCTCCAGAGTACTGGTTCTAGGTGTGAGCCTTGGGTTCGAATCATACCCAACTCCCTCCTAAATTCAGAGACTCCCAAATAAAAATAAAAAGATCAGACACTCAGGATCTTAGCTCTAGAGTTGAAAGCAACCTTGAAAGCCCAAGTCCCTCATTTACAAATGAGGACGCTGAGGCCTGGAGAAGAGAAGTGACTTTGGGCAAGTCACTTTTCTCAGTTTCCCCATCTGTCTAAGGTGAATAATAATCTCTCTCTCAGCCTTCTCTTGGGGCTCTTACAAGAATCAAATGGAACAACAGGCATTGTTACCACCTTCCCCCTCCATGCATCTCTTGTAACTCCTTACTATGCCCTATGTGCCATATTTATTTCAACATCTGGGTTTCCAGGCTATCATGAAAGGGGCTCTGTGTCGTCTGCAAATGGGGACCGTGCCCTCCTTTATAAGAGCCATTCTAGCACCAGCCCATCAGGGAGGGAAATGACCAGTCCTCCCTACTCTCTCTCTCCTGTCTCTAGAAGTGTCTTTTCCCTAGTAAGTCCTGGGAAAGTCCTGTGCTATTTGCAGCCACAGTGGAATGGAGCAGAGAGCCTGAGGCCAGTTGAGGTCAGTCTTCTTGAACTCTGCCCCCCTCCCCTCCTCTCTGGCCCAGCACCATTGGCCTGTTAGTGGTTCCTCCCACATCGCCCAACTCCAATATCTTGGTACTTGCTGTCTCCCCCAACCCCCATGCTTGGAATGCTCTCTCCCTCCTCTGCCTCATGGCTTCCCAGGCTTTCTTAAAGACTTGGTTCCAATCCCACCTTCTGCTGGAGGCCTGTCCCTGTTCCCCCCATTGCTAGTGCCTTCCCCTGAGATTACTTCCTGTTTTTATAAGTATATATATGTCTTGCATGGACATGATTTTTGGGTGTTGTCTCCCTCATTAGACTGATTTCCTTGAGAGCAGGAACCATGTTTTTGCCTTTCTCTGTATATCTCCGGTGCTTAGCACAGTGCCTACAGTATATAGTAGGTGCTTAATAGATGCTTATTGATAATGGATTTGGCAGCTTTATATCTATGAGCCAATGAGCCTGAGGCCATGCAGTGAGTTGGTGGTGGAGTGGGGTATCACTCAAACCCAGGTCCTTTGGCTCCAAGCATTTGGTCTTCTAACCTCCCCACCCAGCTCCCTCTTTACTCTTTTTGTTTGTTTGTTTTTTGTTTTGTTTTTTTTTGCAGGGCAATGGGGGTTAAGTGACTTGCCCAGGGTCACACAGCTAGTAAGTGTTAAGTGTCTGAGGCCGGATTTGAACTCAGGTACTCCTGACTCCAGGGCCTGTGCTCTATCCACCGTGCCACCTAGCTGCCCCTACTCCCTCTTTACTCTTTACCCCATTCCTAAGTGTTTTCCCCGGGGTTGGACCGGTCTGGGAAGGCCGATCTCTCCCAATCACAATCCCCCATGCTTTCTTCAGAATGCCCTCCTCCCAGTTGGGACTTCTTGAGAGATGTTGCCTGCCAAGTCAGTAGGCATTTGGCTCTAGACTTAGCTAATAGAAATCCAGTCCCGAATGTTTGATCCAGCCTTGAAAAGTCCCTTCTTCAGACCCAGGTCAGCCAAACCAGATGGAAATAGGGCTCTCAGATGACACAAAGATTGAATTATAGGCCAATCTCTAGGGAGAAGGGACCAGAAAGAAAGGCATTTCCCCATAGTTCTCCTGATGAAAATTGTTTGGCCAAAGGTGGGCTAGTGCAAGAAGTGAAGCAAAATGGAGCTTGCCCCAGATCCCTCCACTCTAGCATGGTAAATGGAGGTAGAGGACCTCAGTTCGAATTTTTCCTATGATACTACCTGTGCGACCTTGGACAGATCCTTTCATCTTTCCCAGCCTTAGATTACTCATCTATAAAAGGAGGGGGGATTTGTGCCATGATCTCTGATGTTCCTTCTAGGTCTATGGTTGATGATTCTCTGATCTTGTGTCTTCTACCCTGCAGGGCTGGTCATGCCATGTCATGGGCTTGAGCCTTAAAAATATTGAAAATACTCTGGGCCGGGGGCAGCTAGGTGGCACAGTGAATAGAGCACTAGCCCTGGATTCGAGAGGACCTGAGTTCAAATCCGGCCTCAGCCACTTAACATTTACTAGCTGTGTGACCCTGGGCAAGTCACTTAACCCCAAATGCCTCACCAAAAAAAAATAAATAAAAAAGAAAGAAAATATTCTGGGCCTCAGTTTGCCCATCTATCAAATGGGGTAGCTTCTGAAAGGGCTTTAATTGCCAAATAGTAATTTGTATTCTTTTCTAGAGGAAGCAGAGAGCCACTTAAAGTCCTTAAACTAGGGAGAGCCATGGTCAAAGCTGTGATTTAGGCATTTCCATTTTACAGCTGTGTAGAAGTTGGATTATAAGGGGAAGAGACTGAAATAGACAGGCCCTTTCCAACTACTGGCCCATGGACAGGTGAAGCACTATGGCCTTCAAAACCTGGCTCTGACACTTAGTAGTTATGTGACCGTGTGCAAGTTGTAATCTCTTAGAGCCTCAGTTTCCATCTCTGCAAAAAGGGAACAATAATCCTTGCACTTTTTTTGTAGGGCAGTGAGGGTTAAGTGACTTGCCCAGGGTCACACAGCTAGTAAATGTCAAGTGTCTGTGTCTACATTTGAACTCAGGTCCTTCTGAATCCAGGGCCAGTGCTTTATCCATTGTGCCACCCAGCTGCCACAATTTCCCTATGTGTTTGAGAAATGAGACCTTTATCAGATAAACCTTGCTATAAAAATTTCCCCCCGTTTCCTGTTTTCCATCTAATTTTGGCTGCCTTCATCTTGTTTGTGCAAAAGCTTTCTAATTTCACGTGATCAAAATTATCTATTTTACTTCCTGTAATCTTCTGTCTGTTGTTTGGTCATAAACTTTCTTTATCCAGAGATCTGACAGGTATATTTTCCCATACTCCCCTAATTTACTTATGTTTACGTCTTTATGTCTAAATCATTTGTTCATTTTGACCGTATCTTGTTATGGGGCGTGAGATGTTGGTCTATGCTTAGTTTCTGCCAAACCGTTTTCAAGTTTTTCCCAGCAATTTTTGGCAAACAGTATGTTCTTACCCCCAAAAGTTTGGATCTTGGGGTTTATCAAACACGAGATTACTATGGTCATTTACTTCTGAGTATTTGTACCTAATGTGTTCTACTGATTCACCACTCTATTTCTTAGCCAGTTGCAGATTGTTTTGATGATTACTGCTTTGTAATATAGGTTGAACTCTGGAACTGCTAGGGAGCTTTCCCTAACATTTTTTTTCATTTATTCCTTTCATATTCTTGACCTTTTTTGGTTCTTACTGATGAATTTTGTTACTATTTTTTCTAGCTCTATAAAGTAATTCTTTGGTAGTTTGATCGGTATGGCACTGAATAAGTAAATTACCTGCTTTGTAAATTTTGGAGCCAGATAGAACTAGTGCAGGGGAATGAGTCCCAGATTTGGAATCAGAGGACTTGGGGTTGAAGTCCAGCTTTGTTACTTATGTGACCTTGGGCATGTTACTTAACCTTGTGTGCAAAATCTGCCATCCTGGGGGCAGCTAAATGGCGCAGTGGTAAAGCCCTGGCCCTGGATTCAGGAGGACCTGAGTTCAAATCCAGCCTCAGACACTTGACACTTACTAGCTGTGTGACCCTGGGCAAGTCACTTAACCCTCATTTCCCTGCAAAAACAAAACAAAACAAAAAACAAAACAAAATCTGCCATCCTGTGTATCCGTGTTCTTTGCCCTTGTCACACCTCATCTGGGCCGTCGTAGTCTGGGCACCACCATTTATACAATGGACACTGATAAATGGAGGAATGTCCAGGGATTGAGTCAGTGACCTATGAGGATCGCCTGAAGGAAATGGGCATGTTGGGTCTGGAGAAAGGAAGACTAGGTGTGGGAGAGAATGATAACTATGTTGAAATCATTGAAGGGCTGTCACCTGGAAGGGGGATTAGACTTGTTTGGCTTGGCCCCAAAAGACGGAACCCGGGGCAAAGTGGGAAAGTTAGTGAAGAAGCAAATTTGGGATTGATGCTGGGAAGAACTCAATAATTATCTAACAGTGGAATGGGCCACCTCAGTAGGTGGTGGGTTCCTCCTCCTTGCAGGTGTCTGAGAGGAGTCTGGACAGTTATACTGTGCCTTCCTTGTGAGTGGGTTGGGCTGTATGACTATTGACACCCTTCTAACTTAAATTCTGTGATTCTTTAAGTCTATAATCTTAAATGGGAGTTGTTTTGATGGGCATACATAGCTGAGTAGTAAGTTATACTACCAAAAGCCTTTCTTTTTTAAAGTGATAACTTAATGATAGTCAAATAAACCTACAAAACAAGGTGCAAAATCTTGCCTTTAACATGTGTTCATTTATTTACATGTTGTCTCCCCAATTAGAATGTGTGCTCGAGGCTGCTAGGTGGTGTAGTGGATAAAGCACCAGCCCTGGATTCAGGAGGACCTGAGTTCAAATCCGCCCTCAGATACTTGACACTTACTAGCTGTGTGACCCTGGGCAAGTCACTTAACCCACATTGCCCTGAAAACAAAAAAAAGAATGTGTGTTCCTCGAGGGCAGGGACTGTTTTTGCTTTTCTTTGTATCCTCAGAGCTTAGCAGATAGTAAGTACATAGTAAATGCTTCTTGACTTTGCTGGGTCAAAAGGTAGAACCAGCTTAGACTCTTAGCATGCACTGTTGTTCTCCAAAGTGTTTACACAAGTCTTCAGTCCTAACACTGACATTGCAACACCTCTTTTCCCACAGCCCCTTCAGCATTGAATTCTATGATTATTTTGACCTCTTTGCTACTAGAGTGGGTCTTAAGGTGATCTTGCATTTCCTATATTATTATTATTATTATTATTATTATTTTGTGAGGCAATTGGGGTTAAGTGACTTGCCCAGGGTCACACAGCTAGTAAATGTCAAGTGTCTGAGGCCGGATTTGAACTCAGGTCCTCCTGACTCCAGGGCCAGTGCTCTATCCCCTGTGCCACCTAGCAGCCCCTCATTTCCCAAATTATTATGGATTTTAAGCATCTTTTCTGTGGTCAATGCTTGTATTTCCTCCTTAACAAGTTTTTTTTGCTCCCTGTCAATATATGTGTGTGTGTGTGTGTGTGTGTGTGTACATACATATGTTCATATGAACCAGTTAGCTTATTGTAGTGCATGGTGTGATAGGGACTCAACCCCTTTTCTCTGCCATCCATTTTCTCCAGACTATTTTTCTCCAGTCCCCAGTGCTTTTTCAGTGTGAGTCTATCAAATGCTCATCTTTTATATTAATTGGGTTCTATTTCTGGGTTCTCTATTCTGTTCCATTGATCTATTTCTCTATTCTTTTCCTGGTACTGGACAGTTTTTATAATGATTGCTTTTTAGCACACTTTGCTATCTGGTGGTACTAGTCTCTCTCTACTGATTTCCTTTTTCATAGCTCTTGACATTCTTGCCTGATTATTTTTCCATATTCATTTTGTTTTCACTTTATCTAATTCTGTGAAATAACACATTGGTTTTTTATGAGTACTGCATTAATTCTGCAAGTTAAGTTTGAGGAGTTTGACCATTTTCATTGTATTTGCTTAACCAAACCATGCATAGGGGACATTATTCCATTTATGCAGTTCTTCTTTAGTTTGTCAAAAACAGTTTGAAATTATCTTTGTGTAAGTCTCACATGTCTTGACTATTTAATGCCCAAATACT
Source organism: Dromiciops gliroides (assembly GCF_019393635.1). NCBI lineage: Eukaryota > Metazoa > Chordata > Mammalia > Microbiotheria > Microbiotheriidae > Dromiciops > Dromiciops gliroides. The sequence goes on from NC_057867.1 coordinate 48,470,749, forward strand.
GGAAACATCTGTCATTGTTATAAAGGGTATTTCTCTATAATTTTGTCTTGATCCTTTATGGTGATACATAAGAATGCAGATGAATTGACTTTATCTTTTTACTTTACTCAAGGCATTTATTAACTCCATTCCTTTTTGTTGATTGTTTGGGGTTTTCTAGGTATATAACTATGGTAGTTTGCCAATAGAGCTACTTTAACTTTTTCATTGCTGTTCATTTCTTTGATTTCTTTTTCATGGCTTATTACTAAGATTTCTTAAATAGGATAAATAGGGGCAAAAGTACAAATCTGTTTTAATTTGTTCAGTGAGAAATACATAGATATATATCTCATAGATTCAAATACATCCCTTTTCCATAATAGCTTGGAAAGATGCTTCTATTCCTGTTTCTAAAATGTTTAGCTTGAGTGCTATATTTTGATATAATCATGAAGTTATTTTCTCTTGATATAATTTATTATGGATTGTTTTCCTCACATCGAACCGCCATTCATACATCTAAGTCGTGTTAGAGCATTTATTTTTCTTTAACATGTTGTTAAATTCTATTTGGGAATATTGATTTAGTATATATTTAGGTTGTTATTATATTTTAAATATGAAAACTTAAGAAAAACAAACCTGGATTTCAAGTCCCCATCTCTGAGAGTTGGAGGCAGGATGGTACAGTAGAAAGAACACAGGATGGTTTGAAATCAGAAGACGTGGGTTCAAATCCCACCTGTCACTTGTTAGCTGTGGGACCATGGGCAAGTCATTTAAGCTCTCTATGCCTCAGTTTCTTCATCTTTAAAATGGGAGAGTTGGGTTAGATGGTATCTAGGGTTCATTCAAATTCATGACCTTATGGATCCAGTCAAATTAGGACTGGGAACTCTAATGGTCCCTCCAGCTCAGAGAAGTTCCCATGTTGCTGAACTCCCAAGTAAATGCAGCTTTTCAGGGTTATTCCCAATCATTAATATTGGGGTGGATTTATGTTGCAAATGGATTTACCCAGTAGCCCTAGTCATTGACTCTCCCCCTTGGTTAAATATGCACATATATGCACGTGAACACACTTTTTGGGAATACACAGAACTTGTGAGTGATTTTCTAAAATGAGCTCATATGCTGTAGACAGTCCCTGGAAAAAGGCTACTCCAGTAGAATTGGAGTTCATTAAGACAGTGATTATTTTGTTTTCCTTTGTGATCCTAGCGTGTAGTTGTGGGTTTTTTGTTTTTGTTTTTTTTTTGCGGGGCAATGGGAGTTAAGTGACTTGCCCAGGGTCACACAGCTAGTAAGTGTTAAGTGTCTGAGGCTGGATTTGAACTCAGGTACTCCTGAATCCAGGGCCAATGCTTTAACCACTGCGCCATCTAGCTGCCCCTCTAGCGCGTAGTTGTGATACTTTGCACATAGTAGGTGTTTCCAGCATCTTTTCTGCCACCGGACCCTCTGTACTCTTTAGGATAATTTTGGTGTGACCCCACTTGCCTTGGGGTAGCAACCTTTGTTTGCAGAAAGAATACCATGCTTGCAGTTGGATGAGTAAGATTTGAATCTTGGTTCTGGAATTCCATGTGAGTGTAGAATGGGTCTGAGTTTCTTCACCTGTAAAATGAATTGGACTAGCCGAGCCTTCTAGCTCTAAGGCCCTACAGGACATAAGAGACTGTTTGGAATTTGTCTTTGAATTCCCAGTGATGGCTAAGCAATCAATAAATGTATGTTGAATTAAATCTTATGACTTTGTGTTTATTTTCTCTGGTGCTGCTAGCCTTCCAGCTGGTAAGAAGTCCAAGGGATCTCTGTGTAGCCCTAATTGGGAAATATTTACAAAGCCAGCCGGTCTCTGATTTTTGAAAAGCAAGAGACAATTTAAATAATAAATGAGTATGGGAAAAGACATTTGAAGGAAAAAAACCAATAATGCCAACACAAACTATCAAGAATGGAGCATTTGGTGCTCTAAATCTCTAATGATTAGAGAGATGCAAATTCAAACAACTCTGAGGTACCACCTGACACCTATCAGATTGGCTAAAATGACAAAAAAGGAAGATAATAAATGTTGGAGAGGCTGTGGGAAAATTGGAACACTAATGCATTGTTGGTGGAGCTGTGAGCTGATCCAACCATTCTGGAGAGCAATTTGGAATTATGCCCAAAGGGCGATAAAGCTGTGCATACCCTTTGACCCAGCAATCCCACTTTTAGGTCTTTTGCCCAAAGAAATCATGGAAGGGGGAAAGGGACCCACATGTACAAAAATATTTATAGCTGCTCTTTACGTGGTAGCAAGGAATTGGAAGTTGAGGGGGTGCCCATCAATTGGGGAATGGCTGGACAAGTTGTGGTATATGAATACAATGGAATACTATTGTGCTGTAAGAAATGATGAGCAGGAAGAGTTCAGAGAAACCTGGAGGGTCTTACATGAGCTGATGATGAGTGAGATGAGCAGAACCAGAAGAACATTGTACACAGTATCATCAACATTGAGTGTTGACCTACTGTGATGGACTATATTCTTCTCACCAATGCAATGGTACAGAAGAGTTCTAGGGAACTCGTGATAGAAGAGGATCTCCAAATCCAAGAAAAAAAAGAAAGAACGAACTGTGGAGTATAGATGCTGATTGAACCATATTATTTCTTTTGTTTTGGGTGCTGTTGGTTTTTTTTTTTCTATTTTGAGGTTTTGCATCACTGCTCTGATTTTTTCTCTTGTAACAGGATTAATGCAGAAATAGGATTAATGTTATTATGTGTATATATATATGTGTGTGTGTATATATATATATCTATATGTATATGTATAGAGATATATAGATATAACCTATATCAGATTACCTGCTGTCTAGGGGAGGGGGGAGGGAAGGGAGGGAGGGAGAAAAATCTGAAATTGTAAAGCATGTATAAACAAAAGTTGAGAACTATCTTTACATGTAACGGAAAAAATAAAATACCTTATACATAAAAAAAAAGAATGGAGCATTTGGAAATACAGGTGTACTTAAAAAGTGGCCTAGGGCAGCTAGGTGGCGCAGTGGATAAAGCACTGGCCCTGGATTCAGGAGGACCTGAGTTCAAATCTGGCCTCAGACACTTGATACTTACTAGCTGTGTGACCCTGGGCAAGTCACTTAACCCCAATTGCCTCACCAAAAAAAAGTGGCCTGAAAGCAAACAGCTGAACAGAGTTTAAAGTTGCAACTAAAAATTAACAATCAAACCAAGTCTATAGGGATAGGCTCTCTTAAGCTCCATCTAATAAACCAGATTAATTTAAAGGTAAAAAAAGGCTAGGTAAAAAAGAAAATTCCTCATGGCTGAGAAAAGTGACACAAATTTTAGCATCTTTTCTCATTTCTAACAAGGCAACTTTGTTCTTTATAAGCCCTACTGACTCCACCTGACTCCCCCAAATTCCTCCAGTGCTTCACTGTAGTGGAGAGGCATCGCTTGTGTTTTAGATCCGAGGCTCTGGAAAATCCCATCAAGCTGGAAGGGTTGTGATATTTATCAGTAGAGGAAGGAGTTACACCGATGGAATTGTGAAGCACACACAGTAAATCATTTGCATATACCCTTTTCAATGTTATGTGGGTGAGAATTGTTTTTGATAAAAGAGAAAAAAGCCACACCAGTTGGAATATGCCTATTTTATTAACATCATGCTTTAATAAATAACTGGCTACATCTAATAAAATTAAGCCTCTGTTTACAACAGCCCCAAATATTCCATTTTCCCCATTTTGCAGACATTTAGTGTAAAACGGTGAATGAAATGTTGACCCTGAGCTATCAAGTAATTACGCTTCAATACAAAAATAGAGAATTATTCTCACATGACCGAAGGTATGCACAATGACCAACAAACCTCCTTCTAGGTTCTAGCTTCTGTATCATTGGTTAGGTTCCTAATGGGTGTTGAAAACTGGAAGAGACTTGCAGATCATTTTTAGTCTTTTTGTGGACTTGCTAACTACTTTGAAGGTGATCTGTTACGTCTTTCAGATTCTTATGAGTTGCTGCTTGGCCTTCACTCTGATTTAGGGATAAGAAGGATTCCTCTGGAGCCAAAGCTATGATTATTCTACTGATGGGCCAAGAGAAAGAGGAGCCTTTCCCAAGATGCCCGAAGGACTGCAGATCACCTGTGAGGCGTGGTCTATCGGCTCTACCTATTCTCTGGAACTGGGCACTAAGGTCATGCTAAAATGGTTTCAGATTTGTTGGCTGCAACATGGCTGCTGTATCGTACCACTGGCTTATTCATCAGAGGGCCAGGGCAGTGTAGAGGGGGGAGCCCTCAAATAAGCCACCTTACAATCTCTGAGAATGAAGATCTCTCAATGAAATTCATATAAGCATTTGCAAACGAATGATGACTGCTGGTGCCCCCAATCCATGCTGCTTCAAGGTCAAGGTCGTGGGCTCAATTCTTGCTATGGATCAGAGAAATAGCCTCGTCTTATTTCTTTGTCCTACCCTGGATTAGAGAGTTCCCCCTTATCGCTGCTAGCCATATATAAAACGCATGCTCCTGGTCTAGCGGGGGATGGGGACAGAATGAGCCTGTGGCAAGCCCCTCCCTACTCTGGCACCAACGATTTCAAGTGCATGCTCTCCTGATCTGGCAGCAGGGGTTTGACATGGCCATGTGACTGCATTTGTCACGTGGCCATGTCGATGCAAAAAAAGAAAATAAAATCTGAGGTTTAGACACACTGGACATACTGAATGCCTTGAGCGTTTGAAGGGAGAACTATCCGTAACTATGATGAGAACTATCTTGATCCTTCCACTTGGCTAGCACCCTCATCTGGAAAATGATTTCATTTACTTATCTGTGCGGTTACCTCCTCCCAAACCCTCCAATCGACCATAAACTCCTTAAGGGCAGGGGCTGGTTCACTTTTGCCTGGTATCCCCAGTGTCTGGCATGGCATCTGGCACACACTAGGTGCTTAGTAAATGCTTGTTGAATTACATTGAGATTGAATGGGAAAACTTCAGTGAGTTTCACTTGAATTACAAGAGATTTCAGGGACTGGCCCACAGATCTTAGCTTATGCAAAACTGGGACTCAGCAGCCTCTTCCAATAACCAGCTATAAATGAAGTCTATATAACCTGCTCCTGGCATTAATGCTTTATACAATCGGGCATATGGCTCCCTAGCCAATTATGCCTTCACATTTGGCTCTACTGTATAATAGAAAACAAATTACCTTCCACTTCTCTCCAGATAAAGCAACTACCATAATGTGGCTAAATGGAAATGTTGCTGTGTAAAACGTCTTTCTGCTGGCCGGGTGGGTTTTTTTGTTTTGTTTCATTTCATTCTGAATATGCTAAGTAAAACCTGTCCCTGTACTGCAAATGCAGCTTTCCGAAAGGCAGGCTTGTCTCATGCCAAGAGGGGACCCTGGTTTTCTTTTAGGAAACACAGTGAGATCTTATATGGAAAGAAAGGGAAGAAAAAAGAAGCAAACGACCCCACAAACAAAACAAAAAACCAATAGAGTGATTCAAACAAACGCACAGCTAGCTACAGCTTGGTATATACACTTTGTCAGCCACGTTGAACAATGCTTCTTGGGTGGGCAGGACCGACTCTGAGTCTAAGTCCTCCTTTCACCGTCCCAAAACAGTGAATGAAAAAACCAGGTTGCCATTTTAATTAAACCAATGGCCAAAAAAAAAGTAAAAACTGTACACGGTTGTCCATTAATTTAAAAAGCCAAGTCACTAGGATGGCATAGAAAGTGAAAACTGGCGTGCCTTTTAGCATGGGTAGTGAAAGTCTGTTGTTCAAAGTGGTTGAATTATCTCCATTGTCTTTGCATAGCCAAGAACAAGAGGCAAAGGCCCTGGGCAGCATATGACCAGCAAATGGTGCTGGCAGCCGAGTTTTCGGCTGCATTTTTACCATGAACCACCGTTTTCCCCACACTGTCAGTCACGTTGAACTCGAACTCTGAAGGGCAATGCTGATATTCACAGCCACTACCACTGCCTTCACCACTGCTTTCATCACCTAGGAGGAAGAAAACACACAGGTTTGTCGGGGACTCTCTTCACCGTGAAAAGTATCCACCAGTAACCCATGACCAAAGCAACCTACTGATATCAATGAAGTCCACGTCATTCCCATTGTAGGCATTCTTCATTTTGCTGGTCATTATCTGGAGAGACATGATCTGGCGGCGGATCACCATGTCTGGCTTGGTTATGTCGACTTCAACCTCAGGATTATTTCCCTGATTGGCTAATCCGTTTCCAGTCACTGCTAAGAGATACCTGAAACAAAAAGTCAAGCCCAATCGAGAGAAACAGTCCATAGGACCAGTCGCATGAGGTCTATTGCTAACTATCCAACTTGTACCTGGGTCTTCTTTCTTTCAAAAAGCTACCCCCTCCCCCCAAACAGAACTCAAAAAAATTGCATAGATGTGTGTATAATAAATAAACAAACAAATATATATATATATGTATATATATGTATATATATGTATATATGTATATATATGTGTATATATGTGTATATATGTATATATATGTATATATATATGTGTATATATATATATATATAAATAAGCAGAGAAAAGAAATCTGATTGTATTAACATTTCTGTAGACACTTTTAAGGTTTCTGAGGTATGTTCCTTCAAGCCCATGAAGTAGGTAGTACAAATATTATCACCTCCATTTCACAGAGGGAGCTTAAAAGGTTCCAAGAATTGCCCAGGGTTATCTAACTAGTGAATGTGAAAGCCAGGATTAAAATTGATCTCTCCTGACTCTCCCAGTACTCTTTGGATTATTTTTGCTCCCGCCCACCTCCACAGAAAACTCCCTGCTCCCACATGCTGTCTTGATCCCGCCATGCATTTGCATAGGCCAAACCCCATGGAATGGCTTCCCCATCCACGTGCCTGTCTATTCCAACCATCTCTCTCCTTGGACACCCAGCTCTGGTTCTGTCTCTTCATGAATCCTTCTACAATCTCCTCCAAACTGACATAATTTCCTCCTCACTTGAATTTCTCATTCCCTTCTTCTTGATACCTTCCTCCCAAAGAATATCCAATCTGTGGACAAATCTTCCCCCTCTCCCTCCTTCCTCTCCACTAGAATGTGAGTTCCTTGAGGTCAGGGACAACCTGTTATTATAGCTTTTCCTGTCTTCCGCTAGCATCTGAGTGCAGGGTCCTGAACACAGTGATGTCTTCATAAACTTCTGTTGAATTGAACTTGCTGCCTTTGCTCGTAAATCCAGACACCAATCACTAGGCATTCAGTGAGTGCCACTAGCACTAGCAAGTTGCTTCACTGATTTGAGCCACGGTTTCCCCATCTTGAAAATGAGGATGAAAATACTTGCCTAATATGCAAGGAAAAGAAACACTTTGGATATACTTTTGTTCCACTGTTTTTTCATTCATGTCTGACTCTTCCTAACCTCATTTGGGGTTTTGGGAGTGGTTAACTGTTTCCTTTTCCAGCTCATTTTACAGATGGGGAAACTGAGGCAAGCAGGGTGAAGTGTACTTACAAGTGCTATAGACATGGGAATCATTATTATGACTACTTCTAGGGATGGCTTCAAAGTTCCTCTACCAAACCTCTCCCCAAATCCCCCCCAAACAAAAACTGGGTCATTGTGTATGCCCATCCCAACCTGCTCTTCGCACTTCCATTCCAGCACTCATCCTCACTGATATGCTCGGGTGCCATCTTCTCATCATTACACATGGTACTCGGGAGGGAGGACCAGAACTTCTTGGCCTGCTTTAACTTCTCCTTGACATCTGTAACCTGGTGAAAACAAGGCCTTGTGTGAATTACGCCACCACCCTCTCCTCTCCCTAATGCCATATAGAACCCCTGAGAAAATCAAATGCAATCTCCAAAGCTTTGAGGCTGGGTGAAAATCATAAAGCTAGAATGAGGAGGAAATGACAACTATCACCTCGGTGCTTTCATTAGCACCCCCAGAGATGTAGGAGCCAAGCAAAACACATTGTAATTGTTAGCATCAGCTGGGGGAAGGAAAGAAGGAAGGAGGGAGGGAGGGAAAAGGAGAGACAGACGGAAAGAAGGAATTGTTGCTAGTAGATAATTAAGCTGACCTCAGGGTAGCCAACTAACTTTGCTATTAGGTGGCTGGAAGAAAGCTCTTGTAGAACTGGAAGGAAGCTCAGAAGTCACCAAGACCAGCCTGCTTAATTTTACAGATGAAGAAACCGAGGCACAGAGCAGTTAAGTGACTTGCCCAGGGTCACACAACTAGTAAGAATCCGAAGTGGAATTTAAACCCTGCTCTTCTTGATTCTAAGTCCAGTGCTCCATACACTAATCCATGCTGCCTTTGTGGAAGGAACTGGGAATGGTTTAGCCTGGAGAAGCCTGGAGGGGGTAGGGGGACAGGGATGTGCCCTCTGTCCAAGTATTTGAAGGGAATTCACAAAGAAGTGTGATTAGACTTGTTCTACTTGACCCCAAAGGGTAGAAGATGCAAAGAGGCAGATTTGAAGTTAGCTATAACAAAAATCTTAACAATGAGAAGTGTCCAAAGGAGGAATTGGCTGTTTTGGGAGGTGGTAGTTTCTTCCTCACTGGACGTTGTTAAGCAAACACTGGGCAACCACTTTAGGGAGAGGGATGTGGTAGAGACGATTTTTATTCAGCCTTTTCAGGTATTAGATTAAGTTTCCCTGCTGTGGGCCAAAATCTCCATGGGCCTCAGTGGTGGTGGGTCTGAATGTTCCTGCCCTGTCCCATCTTATTTGCTGTGGCCACATACATGCTTGGTATCTCTCCTGATGGTAGGGCCAATCTTCCATTAAAGACTAAGTCTGTAGTGACAAGGCCATTGAGATAAAATTTGGCCTATATTTCTGACCTGGAGATCATCTGAGACTGCATCCACAGGGCCAGGTTTCGGAGTTGAGTTCCTGATACATTACTGTGGGAGTTTGAAGACATTATAAAGTTTGCCACATCAAAGTTTCCCCTGTGACTTTTTAAATGAGATAGGAACAGTAGAGAGGCAGCTTCCTTGACCCTGATGCTCCCACACAATTTCCTGAGAACATCTCCTTGTTTCTTAAGCTTCCATAACAAATAATCTGATAAGGTCCAGCTTACTACTTACTATATATCCATTTTCATTCACATGGACAGTCTCATGGATACCCGGCTGGTAAACTCCTACTCACCAGTCTATCCAAGCTTGTGCCGGCAGCTGTGGTTGGTCGTTCCTCTGGATTATATGGCCGGAAGCGAGCACTGAAGCCACTTTCAGGAACAGAACGAGAGGCTCGGCCTGCTGGGAGGGCCTTGGGGAGTCCACAACCTTGGAAAACCTGTATCAGATGAATCACAGTCATGTTAGGAGAAGGAACAAAGTCTCCTGAGAAACATGCAAACTATATGCCCACCATATAGGCATCCATCATGGCTTCGTTACCTTCTGAGACACCTGCACGCTATTTTCCTGCATGTTCATGATTGCATCGGAAATCTTCACATCAATGGGATCCATGACCGACTCTATGTTAAAGGGCCCCTCGAGTCTCTCGGCTACCATCAACATAGCATCTAGCAGGGAGGGGGGCAGGGAAGAGAACACAAGACAATATGACAAGATCAGCAGTGTAGGCCTTTGGCAACCAATCCAGATTTTAAAATTATGTGTGTGAGATGATATATTTGTGTGTGTGTGTGTGTGTGTGTGTGTGTGTGTGTGTGTATTTACTATTGATCTCTCTTTTCTGGAGAAGAGGGACTTGTACTCTCTACTTTATTCAGTTCTGCTTTCATATTCTTTCCATGGTACTAAATAAGTATATCACATCTCTCCAAATGCTCACATTTCTTCAAGATGGCTTGCTCTCTAAATGGTAGGCATGGTCAGAAGAACACTTGATTCTTCCACCATCAAGGCCACCCAAGACTGAACATCTTCCAGCTGCTGTCAAGTTTAGAAGTTGCTGGGGGACCGCACAGCTGACAAACCAAGGGCTATGCCCCGATGTAAAACACAGCAGCTGATTCCCACAATTCCCTGGTGTTGGGGGGGGGGCTTGTTGGACCTTGGAGTTACAGACACCTGCTCTAACTGCAAGGCTCAGAAACACCAAAGGCTGGAAGCTGGGACCTGGGACCCATTGTCTCTGGGGTTTGACTGAGTACAGGGAAGGTGCGGAGATGAAAGACTTGAAGGTCTCCTTGAAATTTTTTTGGGGGGACAATGAGGGTTAAGTGACTTGCCCAGGGTCACATAGCTGGTAAGTGTCAAGTGTCTGAGGCTGGATTTTTGAACTCAGTTCCTCCTGAATCCAGGGCTGGTGCTTTATCCACTGCACCACCACCTAGCTGCCCCCTCCTTGAAATTTTAAAGAAAGAAAAAAGCAATTTCTGTTCCTAGTGGGGAGAAAACCCCCAAGGACAACCCTAACAGCAATTCCTCTTCAGATAGGGTTTTAAAGGTTTATAAAAGCCCATTCCTTTACTCCTTAGTGTCAGGGCTGGTTATTTCTTTTTGGCTTTCTATCCCCAGTGCCTTTAAGAAAGGGTGCACTTTCTAACAGTTCCTTGTTGGACTGAATGCCTTCTAACAACCCTTTGAGGCAGATGGCATAAGTGTTGTCATCCCCATTTTACAGATGAGAAGACAGGCTCAGAGGTGAAGTGATTTGCCCAAAGTTACACAGCTAGTGAGTGTCAGAGCTGGGACATGAAACTGGCTCTTAGGACTATTGGGCCGCTCACGCTCCTTCCACTGTACTGAGTCTCATTTCCTGAAATGAGACCCTCATTAGCCTGAAAGAAGGGCTAAGGACTGAACCTAGGATTTCTTTGTTACAGGGAATTCCCAGATGAGCAATCTCCCTTTACCTATGAAAGTCGCCATCATTTCTGCATTTATAGTCTTGAGAAAGTTGCCTAGGACAGTAAGGTTAAGAGACTTCCTTACGGTCACAGAGCCAGTGCATATCAGAGGCAGGACCTGAACACAAGGCTTCCAGCTTTCTCTCCTCTGAGGCAGGCTCTCTAAACTTGGAATGATCTTCAAGTAAATAGCCAACCCAGTTCAATCCCCATGGCCCGTACTCTTTGATTCTATCTTCAAATGAAAGGGCTACTGGGCATAACATGGGCAAAAACCTGGTCTGGTTTCCCCTTGGACCACTGTGCCACCTGCCCCAATTTTGCACCATCAAAACTACTTATCCTTCCTTAGACCTGCTTGCATGCCTTGGATTTCTGTTGGGGCCAACTAAGCCAGTTGGGTACAGCACCCATCCAAGAGAAGTGAAGGCATGTCTGTGAATGACCTTCACTGCATCAGGAAGTCACTAGTCATTGTTCTCCCTGATTTGTCAATTACTCACTGTGTAATCTTTGAGCAAATCACCTCACCTCTTAGTAGTTCTCATTTCACAGATAAGGAAACTAAGGCTGCTACTACCTCACAAGGTTGTTAGATCATATGGTGGACTGCAGAACACCCACATTAGAAGAGACTTGAGAGCTCAAACTTCACCTCTGCAGTTTTACGGATGGGGAAGGAACTTGCTCGGGGTCACACAGCAAAAAACATGACGGAGCTTGGATGCAAACCCATGCCTCTGGACTCTGAAAGTCCAGTATTCTTCACTACATTGCCTTTCTCTTAAGAGCATCCAATAAGAAAACAGAGACGGACACACTTTATAACCACCAACCACTGTGGGAAAGGCAGCTGTTGCCAGGATTAGAAACATCAGAGCCAAGTGGTAGGAATGAGAGAGGGAAGGATGGCAAATTTATTTGTTTAAAAAATGTCTCTTGGGGGCAGCTAGATGGCGCAGTGGTTAAAGTGCTGGCCCTGGATTCAGGAGGACCTGAGTTCAAATCCAGCCTCAGACACTTGACACTTACTAGCTGTGTGACCCTGGGCAAGTCACTTAACCCCCATTGCCCCACCAAAAAAACAAAACAAAAAAAAAATGTCTCTCCTCACAAAGTCATCTGATGCGTGTCAAACTCCATGGGGTTGATCCCAAGACAGCCCCAGCCTACCCCCAGCCCTGATGAATAACCAAAACGCCTGAATTCTTAACATGTAATTGATCAAGAAGGATCCTTAGAGGCCATCTGGTGCAAACTCTTCATGTTATAGAGAAGGAAACTGAGGCCTAGAGAAGGGAAGTAACTAGTCCAGGCTTATACATGACATCACGGATTTGGGTACCTCAGAAGTCATCTAGTCCAACTGCCTTATTTTATAGAGAAGGTGATGCTGAGGCCCAGAGAGGTTAAGTCACTAACCCAAGGTCACAGAGACAACAAAGAGTAAAGCTGGAATCTGAACCCAGGTCCTCTGACTCCAATTCTAGGACTCTTTCCCCCCATGCCATGGAAGATGTTTTTTGTTGGGTACTTCAGAGTCTTCCCTTGAAGGGCACTACTAAGTAAATCCAGGTCACTCCTTAACCGACTTCACTTGAAACATGCTTATTCATCCAAAATTAGTCCCTAGTATATGCAGGATATCACATTTACCCATCAACCCCCTTCAATTCCAACTTAGAAGAAATTCTCTGTGTGGCATCCTGATGGATGGCTCTTGTCAGCTAACCTGGAATTCTAAGGTCAGAAAAGTCGGATTTCTAGGAACCGCTTTTTTTGAAAAGAAGTGATAACAAATAAAAGAGAATTTCAGCTTGTGTTACTGAGGGATCCCCTCAAGTGAAAGGCCAAATGTAAGGAAAGACTGCTCATTGTGAATCTGCCACTGCCTTGGAGGAGAGAAAAATGCCTTTGATATGCCAGCAAAGGGAGACTTTTGTAAACAAGTGGATTCCAAGCAAAGCAAGTTCATCATTGTCAGGGTGCTGGGGCTTTCCATAAAGCCATAAAGATCCCTGCAGAGCCGAGAAGTCATCACTGCCTTTAAAGAAAAATACCACTGCTAGACAGACAGGCAAATGGACAAAATATGTTTTAAAAACAGCAACAACTACTCAGAAACCACACTCCATCTAATTTTGTCCTCATTCTCCCAAAGGCAAGGAACCCCTGCTGTCCCCCCCACCCCACCCCCAACCCCTGATCACTAATGTGTTTGTGAAAAGTAACACCAACAAACCCCAATTCTTCTGGCTGCGTCTTTCTAAGCTTGGGGCTGGCCAGGCCATACACAAGAGCATGGGAATGTAGGGCGAAAGGGGGCCGTCTTTGTTGCTGCCGGTGCCATGGTGTTGCATGGATCACAGCTAAGGAATGCAGGGCCCTGTTTCGGCCAGGAGAGAGAGAGAGCGCGAGTGAGCAAGAGAGAGCGCACAAGCAAGCAAGAGAGAGGGAGGGAGCACATGAACTGGCTTCCAGCTGAGTTACCAAAGTTGGCCATAAAATACCCAGAGGGCTAATCATGGGTGATCAATGGCAGCTCACCAGTGTGGGCAATAGATATGGCCAAGTGGGTGCCAGTAGAAGTGGAATGAGAGGTTTGAAAGAAAAAAACCCACTTATTTGGGCTGCAGGGTTTTAAAAAACTTATTATTATTATTTGCGGGATATCTGCCTGGCTCCTGCCTCCTGCTAGCATTTGGCTGGTGTTCCTGCCAGCAATCTTAACAGTAAATTCCCTCTGGCAGCAACATTTGACATTAATAAGGCTGGCGATAATTCAAGATAATGTTAACACAGCTCTAGTATGTGGCAAAGAAGTTGCACCTAGGTGTAATTTACAATTTTCTTGAAACTGAGGGGTTTTTTGGGGGGAGACATGGAAGAAGAAGGGTTGGGTTATTTTTAAACTCCAGAATGCCAACTGATCTCTTATAAAAATGACCACAAGGTCACAGGGTCATAGATTTGGAGTTGGTAATGCCCTTAGAGGTCTAGTCATTCAACTGCTTCATCATAGAGATGAAGTGACTTGGTCAAGGTCACACAGTTAACACTAGGAGTAGGATTTGAACTTGGGTCTTTGGACTCCCAAAGTCCAAACTCTTACCACTGCACCATGTTGACTCAGGTCACAAGGTCTCAAACTGGAAAAGGCCCTTAGAGAGTCCTAAATCCAACCTCTTCATCTGACAACAGAAACCAAGGTCCATAGATCCAAAGGAGTTGGCTCAGGGTCAGATGAGTTAGAATTCCAACAGAACTTGTCTTTTGACCCAGACCCTGCCCCTGCCAATGGTCATTCTGACTTTTTTTTTGTTAAGTATTTACCATTTTCTTGTTGCTAGAGGTGAAGGCTAGAGGTGGGCCTAGCATTGAGTCTTGTTCTGCTTGGTTCCAAAGGGCAGGATTGGGAACTCTGGGTAAATGGCATAGAGAAGTAGATGGATGTTTGTTATCAGGAAAACCTTCCTATAAATTGGAGCTGTCCAAAAGTGGAAAGGGCTGCCTTGGGATCTGGTTGGGTACCCGGACAGTTTAGACTAGACAGGTCTTCTTGCCTTCAAGGCTGGTCCTGAAAGCCTGATGCTGCACTGCTTTGTAAGCTTTATTAATCCCATATCACAATTACCGTTTGTCTTTGCCTCTGTTTTCCTTGATCTGGAACGCTCTCCTCCCTTCAACTCTACAGATCAGTAACTGGTCCGTAACTGCTAGTCTCCGAGTCACACATCCCGAAGAGTGACAAATATCCATGTAATCACACATGTGTCACTGAAGCCCAGTCTGAAAGCCTAAACAGCTCCCTCCCTCCCCCCCCCCCAAGACAAATCCTGCTGTAGGCATTTACTAGCTCCGTTACTATGAGTCCATGAACTTTTTGGAGCCTTTGTCTCCTCCATCTGTAATAATAGCACCGAGTTCTTTTGTTATCTGTGTGACCATGAGCCAGTCAGTGAAACTCTCTGAGCCTCAGTTTCCTCATCTGTAAAGTGTCACCCCCGCCCCCCTTCACAGGCCTATTGCTGGGCTCGAAGGAGCCGAGTCCTGTAAAGTGAGCCAGTATGATTTTGTTGTCATTCTTCTCATTTGGGGGGGGGGTAGAGATGGATTTCCAATAGAAAACTAGCCCCAGGAGTAGTCACTAATCTGCTTGAGGGGGAGCCTGGGGGGGGGCAGGCACGGTGTAGGGAAGCTCCAGCCCAGGGTCCCTTCCATGAAACTTGGAAAGAAAAAAGAAATCCCATCTTTAATTCAGCATAATTGGTTTTCCTTTCTAATCCTGTGCGCATTATTGTATGCATTGAAAAAGGTGGTTCTGAGAAGGGGCCAAAGCCTTCAGCAGCCTGACTGCCCAAGGGGTCCAGGACCCACAAAAAAGGTTAAGGGCTCCCGATGATGCAGAGGACACAGCTCATTTCTGCTGGGTATTTTCTATTCATCTAGCCTCCGGAGCCACAGAGGGGTGTATAATCTGCTCTAGCTCTTATCTAACTACTAGGCTTTTTGTATAGCAAAAAAAAAAAAAAAAGCTTTCCTTCAACACCAGCACAGACATGTGTCTTTCTCGGGAAGGAAAGTGGTTTTCTTTGCATGGTGCCTCTAATCGTCAGAAACCCCCATCTTCTTCAACCTCCCTGGCTGAGGGGAAGAACAAAAGGCTGTTGCCCAACTTAACCCCATGATCCACTTTCAATTAGACGAAAACCAGCTCTTGACCACCCATTAACGGCCAAATAATAACTTGTAAAGAGAGAGAGGCCTGAGAGTAGGAACGTGTAAATTGTGACTAAATTCTCCAACCCTGGACCAGATTAATTAAAACCTTGTGAAATTTTCATTGAATAAAAAGCACTAGAGATGAATACCATTGATTTAGCCTGGTCTGTGACTTTGGTCGATTTGAAATAAAGCACATTACACCCATTAAATGGGAGTGAATTTGAAATACAATCAAACACCTCAGACACTGAGATAAAACCACTGAAAATAACTGAAGAAAATGGTCAGAGAAGTCTGTAATTTCCCATGTGGGTTTAATTTTCATTCTTAAAGGAAACTTCACATGATTCATTTTAACAAAGCAAAACAAGAAATTCCTTTCTCGATTGTGATGAACATGTTGGAGCCACTTGACTGGTGGAAAACACTAATGATGGATCCTGGAGGGATGCTCTGGACCTACCTGGAGGCAGTATGGGGCAGGGGGAAGAGCCCTGACTGGAGTCCCAGTCTGCCCCTTACTAGCTGATTGATATATATTGGGCCTCTCACCTAAACTCTCCTGGGCCTCCAGTGTTCTCCTTTACAAAAAGAAGGGGTTAGGGGGCAGCTAGGTGGCACAGTGGATAAAGCACTGGCCCTGGATTCAGGAGGACCTGAGTTCAAATCCCACATCAGACACTTGACACTTACTAGCTGTGTGACCTTGGGCAAGTCACTTAACCCTCATTGTCCCATGCCAAAAAAAAAAAAGAAGGGGTTGGACTGGATGGCTTCTGTGGTCCCTTCCTGCTCTAGAGCTAGGAGCCTATGTGTTACCCTGGACAAGTCCCTTCCCCTCTCTGGGCCTCAGTTTCCCCTTCTGTCAATGAGGGAGTTGGACTACATGACCTCTTCGGTCCCTTCCAGCTTTACATCTAGGATCTCGTGTGTGACCTTGGGCAAGTGACATCTCCCTGGGCCTCAGTTTCCTTTTCTGTGAAATGAAAGGGGTTAATTGCTTTCTGCATCCTTTGTCCAAAATTGTATGTATTTTTCACTCAGTGGCCCTCCACAGCCTTTTGATTTCTTGGGGCCCTGCTTCTTTTGCTTGGTGCTCAACATGGGCAACAGTTCTGCTGAAATCCCACCTTCCATGCCTCCCTCTCCCCTCCTGTTCCCAAGGCCAACTCCCACCAAAGCAGGAATCCCATCTCTAGTAGCTAATTTATTGATGTACTTTCAAATAGAGTTGATATGATAATTAGCTCCTGGAAAGACTAAAGGCTTCCTCCTTACCCAGTCTACCAACCAGCCCGGACTACAATAGACACATTGGATGCGAGTTCCCATGATGTGCGCCAATAAGCAAAGGCTTACAAAGGAAGCTAAATTCTACAATTAAACCAACATGACTGAGGGAGGGAGTAAAGAAGAGTGAGTTTCATTGCTTTAAATGAAAGAATCATAGAATTTGAGTTGGAAAGAGCCTCTGTGGCTACTTAGTCCAACCTATACTCAAAATGAACACACCCATTTACAGAGGAAGACAACATAAAATCATTAGACTTCAGCTGGAAAAGACCTAGGTGGGCCATAGTGTTTGTAAGAGGCAGAGGCTGGGATTCAGACCACCGTTCTTTGACTCTAAACCCTGCACTCTTTACATTCAAATACATTGCCTTACTTGGACCTTGCATACCTAAAGTATAGACTCAATGTCGGCAATGGAAGGCCTCAAAGAGATCATCCAGTGCCACCCTCTCACTTTACAGATGAGGAAACTGAGGCCAAGAGAGGGTAAGGGAGTTGTTCAGGGTCATGCAGGAGACTAGAACCCAGGTCTCCTGAGACCAAACATAAAACATGCAAAGTCAGCACTAACAAATGGCTTCTGATGATAAAGTATCATTGCTTCCTTTTGATGGGGCTCTGTAACTTACGGGATCAAATTTGATTACCTCATCCCTCAACAAAGCTGGCCTCCAACTTCCATATGGCTGCAAGTCCAAGATTCAGGACTGAAACGGACTTTAAACAAGGGCCCTTTTAGAATTCAAAGTCAGCGGAGGCTGCATCTTCTTTCCTTCTTTTTCTCCATGCCTGTTCATTCAAGTGATAGCTTTTGGTAGGAATAGGGTACATGTTAGGCATGGTTGGAATCACCTGTCACTATAGCATTCCTGGGGGCTGGAAAAGGGTAGGCCTACTTCACCGTCATCTACAAGGCATTCTATACATGGCCTTTTCTCACCTATGAAGTTGTTCCACTCCGAATCCAGATCTCCTTGGTTGGCCAAACAGCCTCTCATGACGTTGGAACAGTAGTTAGAACACGGTTTCACGGTCACCAAGCCTCGGCAGTGGGAACAGTAGGTCATTTTCAGGAGGGCATGTGAACAGGAAGGTGTGGGATTGACCTAAGGAACAAGAGAGGGGAGGAGAAAAAAACCCACACAATTGTGTTAAAAATCTAACTGGCCAAGGGAGGAAAAGCACATTTACATTCATTGATAATTCCTCTACCCTTGTCCCTGGATTGGTGTGTCACAGAGTGCTTGGCGCATAGTATGTGGTAAATTAATATTTGATTCATTGGTTAGCTTTAGAGTCAAGAAGACCAGAGTTCAAATCCTGCCTCTGACTGTAGTTGTGTCATTATGGGCACATTATTTTTAACTGCCCTAAACCTCAGTTTCTACACCTGGAATCAGTGAGTCATACTAGATCACTACAGTAAGATCCCTCTCTGTCCTAACTCTATGACTCTCAGGAGGGTTTTGTAGTCCCATTGCCTGGGACAGTGGCTTACACATGGTAGATGTTTAATGTTGAGGCCAGTTGAAATGAAGTTGTCCAAAATTGAAATGGTCTCCAAATGGAGAGTGGATTATTTCTTTTTTTGCGAGGCAATGAGGGTTAAGTGACTTGCCCAGGGTCACACAGCTAGTAAGTGTCAAGTGTCTGAGCCCAGATTTGAACTCAGGTCCTCCTGAATCCAGCATCATCTAGCTGCCTCCGGATTACTTCTTTTAAAAAAATGTATTTAGAATTTTATTTTTCCAAATTACATGTAAAAACAAATTTTAACATCATTTTTTTTAAAACTTTGTGTTCCAGGGGGCAGCTAGGTGGCGCAGTGGATAAAGCACCGGCCCTGGATTCAGGAGTACCTGAGTTCAAATTTGGCCTCAGACACTTGACACTTACCAGCTGTGTGACCCTGGGCAAGTCACTTAACCCCCACTGCCCTGCAAAAAAAGAAAAAAAAAGAGAAAACTTTGTGTTCCAACTTTTCTTCCTCCCTCCCTCCCCACTCCTCCCCCCCCCAAGAACTCAAGCAATTCAGTTTAAGTTATACATGAGTAGTGAGTGGATTACTTCTTAAAGAAACTTCCTATTCTGACATGGGTTGAAAGGTTGAAATAGATGCCCTTGGTAGTCCCTTCCAATGCCAAGATGCCATGATGCTGACTAACCCAGTGCAAACAAATATCTATTAAGCTGCTATTATGAATGAGGAAGGCCCCACGCTTAGCTCACAATCCTGCATTTTGTTGTTGTGAGGGAGCAGGTGATATGTATTCAAATAACTATGGAGAAGCCATAAGTTAAAGGAGGAATCCAGAAAAGAAAGGGGAAGAAACAAGGGAAAGAGTTGCTTGAAGTAGGGTTGGGCTGGGGCATGGTGGGGAGGAGTAGGGACTGCCTAGAGAGGAGGTAGCACCTGAGTTAATCTTTGAAGGCAATCAGAAGGATGTCCATGGGCTGGAGACTGAGGGACGGTTGGGGGGGGGGTGGGCTGGGGCTAGGGGGCTGTTAGGCTCTTCCAGATCTGGAACATCTCCAGAAAATGGAAGAAGGCACTGAAACATAAGGCAGCAGGGAACTGAGTCTATTTGGGAAGGAGGGTATGTGAAACCAGGTGCTTGGTCTTCACATTTGTTTAGAAGGAAGAGTGGGGAAAAATCCAGGAATCGGACTTTTGAACAAATTGAGGATACCATGCTTGCAACCCCAATCAAAGAATCCCGGAGCTGACAGGGGCCTGGAGGTCACTTGAGCTCCCCGCCCACAGCCCTTTACTTAGACTTCCTAAAGCCTAGAATGTACTCCTCTCTGTTTTGTTTCGATGTAGGAAAAAGGGGAACATTCCAAGCTCAGGAGGAAACCTCTGCCCTTCACAGTCAGCCAGATAACCTCCCAGCTCACCCTTCTTTCTAAGTAGCTGTAGAATAACTAAGCCCTGCTGGGCGAGTCTCTCCTCCTAGGGCTCAAAGGGGATGTGTAGGAAACTCAGAGAATAGCGTTTGTTATCGGGGAGGTGTGTGTGTGTGGGGGGGAACTGGGGAAATTCCTCTTGCCCACAGATCGGCCGGAGTTCAACTGAAGGGGGCAGAGTCCGAGCTCTCGGGAGGCCCCGCTCCTCCCCAAGCCAGTCAAAATTAAGTAACTGCTTCCATTTCAAACTTCTTTTCATCCTTTAGCCTTCACTCTGGCCCGGGTCCATTTGCATATTTTGAAAGAATGTTCAAGTACCTCGCGGGGGAAAAAAAAAAAAAGGCCACCGTTCACCGGGCCTGAGAGGCGGGCCATTGTGGGAGAAATCAACGCAGACTGACTGGTATGTGTCACTGCGACTAAAGTCCTTGAATCGGCCTTCTGGCAAAAGGCCAGTGCCCACTCTAGACCAATTGTGGACCTGTCAGTGTGATGTACCAAACGCTGGGGCCCAGAGCCTCTCAAGTGCTCCCTGGCCCTACCAGGTGCAGACCCTTAAAGGACAATTGCATGTCACAGTAAACTAAGTTCTCCTTTGTCCTGGGCCTTTGTTTATCTTGGAAAGAACTCCAAGTTCATTCAAATTCTCTCCCACACTGACCCTCCAAACCAAATACTCCTCTTTCCAATCAGCCTGAGAGTCCCCCCGAGAGGGTCTTTCTTGGCCCCGAGGTTTTATTCCCAGAGATTCAAGTCCCAGAAGTAATATATATATATGTATTATATATATATAGTAGCAGAGGCCTTTGGGGAGCTTGACAAAGGGGTAAATGGACTCCAGTCCTTGCTTTTTATGTGCTGAAATGTACTTACTTTCTCTGACCGGCCATGCCACTTAGAGTGATCAATCGCTTGCTACGTGCTTTTATCAAGTAAGTTACCATTGGGCACAGGTGTATGGGCTTGGAGAGATGTGAGAACGAGAGGCTGTGCACGACTGGGGCCCTCCACCCACCCGACTTGAACTTCCTAGCAGTTCCCACACATACAAATGGGTGATTAGGAAGAACCGTTAGGTTTTCTTTCTTTCTTTCTTTCTTTTTTTGGCGGTGGGGGTGGGGTGGGGAAAGTGTTAGGGTCGGTGATTTCATTGGTGTAAGGAGCACACACTTCACAAATGCAGAACAGAAAGGACTGTGTAACTTACATTCTTAGAGACGTGTTTGTCCGGAACACACAAGACCAGAGGATACAAAAATCGGAGCTCTAGCTTTGGACGGGACCCTAGAGATTATCTAGTCGCACCCCTCATTTGAGAGAGGAAGAGGAGGAAACTGGAGCCCAAGGAGGGGAGGGGGATTTGCTGAAAATCACACGGCTCAGGGGCAGCTAGGTGGCAGAGTGGATAAAGCACCAGCCCTGCATTCAGGAGGACCTGAGTTCAAATCTGGCCTCAGACACTCGACACTTACTAGCTGTGTGACCCTGGGCAAGTCACTTAACCCTCATTGCCCCACCAAAAAAAAATCACACGGCTCTGAAGTATCCCAGGTGAGATTTGAACTCAGGTTAGCAAACTCCAGAGCCAGTGTTCTTTCTACTGCCTTTTCACCCTGTGGGCCTATAGCTAGTATATATCAGAGACAAGTTTTGAGCCTAGCCGACTCCAAGGCTGGCTTATTATTATGCCACGCTGTCTCTCCCATTTTCTTTAGTGCCAGCAAAAAACACACTAATCTGTGTTGGACTAAAGTAGCAAACATCAGTTCTCTTCAACTCTTGGTTATGAATGGGATCTTCTGGTTAACCAAGAGGCCACTCATTTCTTCCACTGGTCTGGTACTCATTCTACTCCTCTCTGCTGCTTTACCTACAGATCCAAGGCCCTCTTGGCCTTAGCAAATGCTTTCTTGAAGTTGCCGTGGCCCAGTGGCCAGTCTTTGTGTTCCAAGACTTAGTAAGGTTGGCCCTCCGATAACGGTGGCACAAACCTTCAATTCTCTTTTCCAGTTTGCAGGGAAAATTTCCAAGTTTTGCTCCACTGGTAGGGTTGTCATGCCACAGAGTGCATCATCCCATGCTGAGCCATCAGACAACAACTTAGGTACAGATTTAATATTTCAGGGATCACCAGTTGCTTTCCAAAACAGTCCAAGGCAGCCATGTCCCTCCTGCTTCACCATCCCTCTATAAATTTCTCATGCAAGGCCCAACTTAAGCGTTCCACATCTGTTCCTTATCATTTTATCTCCTTGTTTTGGTCCCTGAGAGAAGCTACTAATGTTCACTCTCATATCTGCTTGCATTTTTCAACATGACTCCAAATACCTGTCATGGAGCTTGGCTCGAATGATGGGTACACTACAAAGATGTCAAGGCTAGAAGGAGCACAGGGGATGAGTGCTGAGGACAGAAGCCAGGAACTTAGGAGAGCAGTTTGGGGAAAGAGACTGGGTTGGACAGGAAAGGTGGGTCCAGAGGGCATTCCTGGGGCAGAGTTTTTCCTTGGTTCACTAAGGAGGAGACACACAGAATGAAGGATCTTAGGAAGATTATCCTGGGAGCTATAATATGGTCAAACACTGGAAGAATGGGGGGGGGGGTGAGGTAATTCCACCAATCTAGGCCTGAAGCAACAGGTGATGGTGGTGGCAGAAGGAATGAAGATGACCTGGTGAATCGAATCTAGGAGGTACTCTGGAGAAACAAAGCTAGGGAACATATGTGTGGGACATTGACGAACGAAGAAGACAGAGCATGGGTATGGGTACTAGATTTAGAGTGGATCAGATCTGCTACTTTGATTTAATTTGTCTACGTCTAAGTTTCAAGTTTTTTCCCCCCTCTGGAAAATGAATGGGTTGGATCAGTTCAGAGTATCAAAGACCTACAAATGGAAGGGATCTCATTTTACAGAAGGGAAAATTGAGGCTAATGGAGGTTAGGTGAAAGGATTTGTCCAAGGTCAGTATGTTCTTTCTACTCTCTACAGTGAGGATCAAGTGAGAAAATGGATGTGAAACTCTTTATAGGCCTTAAAAGCACCTGTGTAACTACTATTCCCCCTTTGATATGTTATGATCCAAAGAGTCAGAGGGCTCTAGCTCAGACAGCTTGGAGGATAGTGGAGTTGATGAAATAAAGAAGTCAGAGGGGGAAACCATGTGGGCCCAGGAGGGGACAAGTGGGGGAGATTTGGATGAGCATGGTTTGGGACATCCTGAATTTGACTTGACCACCTGGCCATTCTAGTGGATAGTCCATTAATCCCAGGGAAAAGTAAGACTGGAGCAGGGATTTTGCATATGCCAATTGAAGTCCCTGTGGTCTCCCCCATTAGAGTGTAAACTCCTTGAGAGCAGGGATTTTTTCACTTTTTCTTTTTAAAGTGTGTAGTAAGAATGGGTACTTAAGATTTAATTGGCTTCTTCTTTACATAACCTTAATCACTCCTTTACATTTGAAAATTAAGGTTGATGAAAGTTAGTATGTTAGGCTATCATCTCACCGGGCACTGTTCCCTGACTCAGCACAGCTGGTGGGCTAGCCTCCAGCCTCTGTGATATCCACTTTTGGACCACAGAGCTAGTGCTGAGGGCCCTCAGAGGTCATCTAGTGTGACTCCCTTATTTTATAGAAGGGGAAACTGAGGCCCAGAGAGGGAAGAGAACATAACATCATGGGATCCCTCACCAGCCCCGTGACTTCCTGGCCTAAGATGGTAGCCCTCTCCATGGTCACCATTCCCCTATGTTATCTTCCTCCACTGAAATGGAAGTTCCTGGAGGGCAAGGCTCTTCTAGCTTCCTGGACTTGTATCTAGTGCCTAGTAGTGCTAATCATATACAGTCAGTGCTTAATTAATGTTCTTTTCTCCATGGCTCTACAGCTAGGAAGGACCTCAGAGACCATGTAATCCAAAGCGCCTTCATTTTCCCGAGGAGAAAGCTGAGGCCTAGAGAGGTCAGATGATTCACCAAATTACATGTAAAATACAAATGTTGACACAATTTTTTTTTTTTTTTTTGGCGAGGCAATGGGGGTTAAGTGACTTGCCCAGGGTCACACAGCCGGTAAGTGTCAAGTGTCTGAGGCCGGATTTGAACTCAGGTTCTCCTGACTCCAGGGCCGGTGCTCTATCCACTGCGCCACCTAGCCGCCCCAACACAAAGTTGTTTTTTTTTTTTAAATTGGCAGCTAGGTGGCGCAGTGGATAGAGCACCGGCCCTGGAGTCAGGAGAACCTGAGTTCAAATCCGGCCTCAGACACTTGACACTTACCGGCTGTGTGACCCTGGGCAAGTCACTTAACCCCCATTGCCTCGCCAAAAAAACCCCCCAAAACAAAAAAAAACCCTTTGTGTTCCAAATTCTCTTCCTCCCTCCTCCCCCACCCCCAAGAACTCAAGCAATTCAATAAAAGCAAAAAGAGGTCAGATGATTTACCAAGGTCACACAGGTTATAAGCACCAGGGGTGATATTAGAACCCAGATCCTCTGACTAAATTACACTATACCTGGTTTACTTCTTGGTTCTCAGTGTACTCCAGATAGTTGAGGTTACCAGATAAACAAGCCTGACTATATTAAGGACAGTTACAATATTTAATTTGTTCTCAATCCTCAATTACTGAAGAACCAGATTGTGAAATGGGGGGTAGTGGGCATAGGAATGGGGATAGGCTATCGTTAGTTAATATGATTCTTGTTTTACTAGATTAGGGTGATCAAAAATATGCCATGTCATGAAAAATTGAGTGCCTCACTTCCCTTCCCTAAAGGGGGCATAGCAGAAGGGTCACATAGAGCTGGGCTGAGGGTTAGGGCACAGTGTTAAGGTGTTGGGGGGTAGTTTAAAACATCATCACTATCTACCTGGCTCCCAGATGTCATGGAGGTTGTTGTCATTCAATCATTTCAGTCATGCCTGACTCTTTGGGCATAATTTTTTTTGGTTTTGTTTTGTTTGGGGCAAGGATATTGGAGTGGTCCACCATTTCCTTCTCTAGCTCATTTGACAGATGAAGAAACTGAGGTCAACAGGGTGAAGTGACTTTCCCAGGGTCACATAGCTACTAAGTGTCTGAGGCCACATTTGAACTCAGGTCCTCCTGACTGCAGGCCTGATGCTCTAGCCACTGCACCACCTAGCTACCCTAGCAGAGAAGTTAGGGTACTAGATTTGCAGTCACAAAGACCTGGTTTCAAAACCTGACTCAGATACTTACTAGCAATGTGACTCTAGGCAAGTCACCTCAGCAATCTGTGCCTGAGTTTCCTCACGGGTAAAATCAGGACATGGGACTTGACCTCTAAGGCCCAGAGCTAGAATAGCTCTGGATTCATGATCCTATGAGACAGTGCTTTTCCTCTAGGCGGGGTGTTCTCAAACTGTCAGCCATGACCAACTGGCTGCTTCCATTTTCCCAGGAGGCTGTTTCCCGAGTCCTAGTGAGGTACAAGGAGGGATGTACGCTGTCATTTCCCCATATATTCCAATCTTCCCCCTTAAGAGGTATTAATTAACGTGACCCACTGTTCTTGACCACAAATAGCTCCTAGGTAATCATAAAGCCTCAGTTGCCCAGAATTAAGTCTCTGCATACCACCACCAGGAAAAGGGCTTCTGCTGTGGACCCAACTTTATACAGTTCCACAAGCCCAGATTCAAATGACAGGCTACTCTGTGTCAGGCTAATGGAGAGAGAGGTGATAGAAATACCACAACCACAAAACCCACAGTCCCTGCCCACAAGGGGCTTACTTTTGATTGCAGGGAAACAAGTACCACACAGATGAGCAAAATGTAAACTATGAGGTAGGCTAGCTAGGTGGCCCAGGGGAGAGAGTGCCATGCCCGGAGTCAGGAAGACCTGAGTTCAAATGTGGCCTCAGACAGTTTTACCAGCTGTGTGACCCTGGGCAAGTCACTTTACCCTGTTGGCCTCAGTTTCCTCATCTGTCAAATGAGCTGGAGAAGGAAATGGCCAACTGCTCCAGTAGTTTACCAAGAAAACCCCAAATGGGGTCAGCAAGAGTCGGACACGACTGAAAAGAGTGAACCATAAAACTCCAAGGTTCTGGGGGGGTGGAGGGAGGGCATTTGAGCTGAGCCTTGAGTGGAGCCAGGGGATCTTGTAAGTCCATGGCTGGAGCTCAAAGCCTGGTCACTAGGGTTTGAACGAGAAAAGGTTTGAAAGCAAGCCTGCTGGCTCCCAAAGCAGCCAGAGCCAGGGACTGCACAGAGCACTCTTTGCCCAAGCAGCCAAGGCCCACAAGAGAGAGAGAGCCAAGCTCCATCATGGTGAGCTCTTCCAATGAAAGCTGTTCTGTGGGATGAGAATCTGGAAAAAACACATTTCCAATTTGGATCCTGGATTCCAAAACCTAAGGATCACTTCCATTTCTCTCAGCCGTGCTATTCAACGCATGTCTTTTTGTGCAGAGGCAACCAGGAGACAATTTGTATTGGCAAGGGCTGAAATCACCCGTCGCTGGGGGCCGACAGTAGGGGAAGTAATTGAAAACCTTTGAGCAAGGCTCTGCTTTCTAGAGGCACACATACTACGGGCAGGGAAAAAATCACTGGGGTGCACTGGGGTGAAGACACCTCGAATTAGAGGATGAGGACCAGAGCTGAAAAGTGGGGCCTTCTGAGAGCCCCTTCTCAGGCCCTTTGGTTCCTCTTCTAGGTAATAAGATTAGACTTAATCGACTTGAAGCTTCCTTCTAGCTTGAAATCCATGATTCTATGATGCCCTGGAACAGAATCTGCCAATGGAGATGACAGGAAATCGATTCATAGCTAGACAGCTCGTCAAGGTAGGAAAAAAAGGGATGGCAACCCCAAACTGGTTGGAGGGTGCTTTGAGTCTTTTACACATTTTCCACCTAATTTTGAGTCAAGCAGGAGTCCAACGGAGGCAGTACTCTATGGGGGTGATAGTGATTGAGCTAGGACTCACTGAGAGGCAATGTGGCTCAACAGAAAGATCAATGGATCTTCCCCTCCCCCCTCCACTTACTATCTCTAGGACCTTCAGCAAACTACTTGCCCTCTCTGGGCCTCAGTTTCCTTTATCTGTAAAATGAGGGGGCTATATTAGATGACCTCTGAAGTCCCTTCCAGCTCTAGAGCCATGATCCTACATGTTGGGGCAATCTATGTGCTGAAGTAGATAAAATGCTGGGCCCGGAGTTAGGAAAACCTGAGTTCAAATATGGCCTCAGACACTTACTAGCCGTGTGACCCTAGACAAGTCACTTAGTCTCTGCCTGTCTTCGTTTCTTCATTTGTAAAACGGGACTAATAATAGCATGGACCTTTTGGGGTCGTTATGAGGATCAAATGAGATCATATTTACAAAGTGCTTAGCTCTTAGCATAGTGCATGGCCTATAGTAGATGCTTAATCAATGCTTGTTCCTTCCCCCATCTTTGATGCTCAGCTCTGAAGCCTATGCCTTTATAAAGTGCCTAGCACAAAGTAATCCTATATAAATGTTAGTTATGGTTATTATTATTATTATTTATACTTTTCTAGAACAGAATCGATAGAGTATCTAGAGTTAGCTATTATAATTATTCAGGGTACACAGAACTCCCAGGTGAAGAAGCTCCCCCCACCAATAGAGATGGGCATCTTCTTGGCAACTGCAAGTGGTACCCAGCACATTGAGAGGCTATATTAGAAATATAACATATTTATATTAAACAGAAGGGTTTACTTATCTCCATAAGAGATTTGGCTAGTCTTAGAAATCATACGATTCAGAGCTGGCAATGTCCACATTTTACGGATGGGTAAACTAAGGTTCACTGAGAAGGGGCCCAAACTCCAGCCTCCCTAAGTCTAAGGCCAGCACTCTATACACACCTTTCCTCATGCAGCCATTTATACCACACTTAAAAAAGATGATGAGAAAGGCTTTACACAACATGATATTATTTGGGCCTTAGAACAACCTTGTAATGCCCAGGAATTACTACCAAGGGGGAAACTGCCTCTCAGAGGTCAGGCACCTTACCCAGAGCCACACAGCTAGTAATTTGCAGAGCAATAACTGAGAATCTGTATGGTATGGTGGCAAGAGGGCTGGATTTACAATTAGAGGACCTGAGTTCAAATCCCACCTCTGTCATTAACTACCCATGTGACCACGAGCAAGTTGTCTGAACATCTGGAGCAGTTTATCTTCACTGGCCTCTGAGATTCCTTTGACCTCTAAATCGGCCTTTACATACCATAAGTCTTCTGACTCTAAATCTAGTGCCTGCCTCACTCTCACTGAATACAAGCCCATTTGGTTGGGGGCCCTTTGGCTTTGGATGGGGAGCAGGGAGTGAATCGAAATGAGCCCCCAAAGTCATTCTCTTATCTTGGAGATGTGCCCCTTTATACAAGACCCCGGATGACACAAGATCATGAGCTTACCACAGACACTTTGTTGATGACGTCTCTTGCAACAGCCAGACCTTGGGCAAATGTCCGGGCGGCGACAAAGGCCCGAGTCACCTGTAACTTGAGTTTTCGTGGCACATCACCAAAGGGTTTCAGCTGTTCTGTGTACTTGCTCACACATTCCAAGTACTCATCTGTAAAATGGTGTTGGGGATTCACGAGGCGAAACATTCGCTCCAGAAGGCGGGCCCAGAAGTCATTGAGCATTTCTTCCAAGTTCACATTGCCTACCACGTAGTACCGCTTCAATTCCACAAAGAGATCTTTAAAGAGCTCAGAATTTTGCATGTATAAACGACCGTAGGTCCGCACAAACATGTCATTCAAGGATTTCTCGGCATTTTCAAGTAGCTCTTTGAAGAATTCTAAAAGGGAAGAGAAAAGTGGCATTTTTAGACCATGAGAACACATATTTTAGAAAAGGATTGAGTCCAACCCCTGTGACAGAGGAGAGAGCTGAAGCCTAAGGATGTTAAGTGACTTACTCAAGGTCACATAGGTAGTAAGTAGACTTGCAGAGCCATTTCTTGAAATGATTCTGTGAGGTAGGTATCCCATTATTATCCCCATTTTAGGGATGGGAAAAGGAAAACTGATCTGGGGAGATAGTGTGTTGAACTTCAGAGTCAGGAGGACTTATGTTCAATTCCACCCCAAGCCATTATGAAGGACCCTGGACAAATCACCCTAACCTGTCTGACCCAGAATGTCCTCATCTAAAAAGTGGGGAAAATAATCACACCTTACTTGCTAAGGTTGTCTTGAGGCTTAAATGAGATAATGAATGTAAACCATCCAGCCAACCTTAGAGAGCTCTAGAAATGGCAGCCATTACTATTAAGCCATTAACCTCACTGACCCCTCGGAGGTTGTACAAAGATTGCATTTGTTGGCATTTAAGTGTGTATGTGTGTACACACATTGTCTCCCTGATGGAATCTTTCATTTTTATCTCTGTAGCTTGAGTTCTTAGCACAAGGGCTGGAATAAAGTAGATGCTTGCTTAATAAGTATTGGTTGATTGATTCTAAGTTGCTTTGTAATGACCTTTTTTTTTAGTAAGGCAGTTGGGGTTAAGTGACTTGCCCAGGGTCACACAGCTAGTAAGTGTTAAGTGTCTGAGGCCGGATTTGAACTCAGGTCCTCCTGACTCCAGGGCCGGTGCTCTATCCACTGTGCCACCTAGCTGCCCCTGTAATGACTTTTAAAAAAATTATCAAGCATTTTCCTCCCTCCTTCCCACCTCCCTATAAGAAGTTCATAGACAGGTCTTCACCAATAGGGGTTTCCACACCATCAAAATGGTAGTTCATCATCAAAGGCCTGAGGGTGAGGAAAGTGAGACAAGTTTCCACAAGTATCTGGTGTAATTTCACTTTCTCCTGACTCCAATCCAGTACCTTTTCAATGCCTTCCCCCTACCCCCCCCCCAAAAAAAAAAGAGAAGACAGAAGAGCTAGACCAGGAGGGGCCTAACAAGGCAAGCTATGTGAATTACTCTTTAAAAATAAAATGACAGCCTCAGACACTTGACACTTACTAGCTGTGTGACCCTGGGCAAGCCACTTAACCCCAATTGCCTCACCAAAAAACCAAAAAGATTGAACAACAATAAATCATCTTCTCTGCTCTGGAATGTATCTTTACTGATACCTCTGATCCACTGATCTTAGAAGAAGAGTCAGAATATTCTTCTCTCCCCATTGATACTTCCAGAATCTTAACACTCGCTCCAAAATAAAATGAACAATGATTTTGAATAGTCTTAACACCCCAAGCCCTGCGAGCATTTCCGTAGCCATTAAAGAGCAGACAAAGACTACATGAAACTGCCTATCTCTGTTACATCTAGCCTGCCTTTTAGAAGTATACATGGATTCATCTCAGCAGAATATTTTCTTCTGTAAGAAGGAATCCCTTGTTGCCAAATTTCTAAGTAGGAAATAACCAAATAACCACTTAACCAAATAGAGCAATTGAACCAGGTCAGAATTTGACTCTTTAGTGCCCATGATGCAGGGAACCACATGTGGAACCAACCCTAAATATGGATGAAAAGAATGTTTCTAATTTTCTTTCCAATCTGTTTTTCTCTCAAACTGGGAAGGAAAGAGAACAAAGTAAAACTTTGCTAAAACCTCTTCGGAAGGGTTTCAAAACTGAGTTTCCGGGAACTTAAGCTAACCCCCTTTGCTGGAGAGAGGGTGCTGTGTTTATGTGTATGGAGTAGGAACGGTAGGTGTTATGGTCCACACAGACTCCTCTGCAAACTGATCAGCTCATTTGCAGATGGGCCAGACCTGGGATTTCCATGGGGGTTTCTGGTCCGGGTATTCCCTTCAATGATACAGAGCAGCAGCTCAGCTCTAACTTATGATTAGCTGCTAACTTTATGGTTAGCATTAGAGGTTAAGGAATAGACCCAGGATTGTGTGTCTTCCTGACACACATCATGGGCTATTCCACACTGTCTCTCGTGAGCTTTAATGTATATTTTGATATTGATGTCCCAACATAAATCAGAATTCCTGAACATTTTATTTTACTATTTGTGTAAGACAGAATGAAAGAAGAGTTGTCTTTAAAAACCTACCACCGCCACTACTACACAAAAATGGGAGACAGGCTGGTTTAGAGGGAAAGAAGCCCTGGCTTTGGATCCAGATTGCCAGCCATTTCAAATCTCAATTGTAATCAAGTTATTTCCTGACTCCGGGCCTCAGTTTCACTCATCTGTCAAATGAGGATAATGATGCCTATACCTCCCAACTCATAGAGTAGTTAGGAAGAAAACGCTGTAAATGTTAAAGTGCTTGAGAGAGATTATAGAGAGACATAGAGAGAGATATGTATTCTCAGAGACACATATCTTTCTCAAGCACTTTGAAGTTTACAGACTCTTTTCTTCATTACTACCCCAAATTGGGAAATCTAGATTATCTGTCTATATAGACAAATACACATACATACATACATACATACATATATATATACACACATACATATATATACACACACATATACAGATATATACACACATTCACATACATACACACATATATGCATATGTATGTGCACTGTGTATACATGTGTATGTGTGTATGTGTATGGATCTGTTTGTTTCTTCCTATCCCTCCCTATTTCCATTTGCCAGAGCTGTCTTAGCCAACTACAATGTAGCCAGCCTAACTATGGAATGACAGAATGACTTTCTGTCTTTGACAGTAACATTGCCATGAACACAAACTGTCAGGACATACTAATCAGACCCTGGCCATTATACATGCAAATCAATTTTGGATCATAATATTTAGTGCTAGAAAAGACCATAGAGATCATCCAGACAAAAGGTTATTACGTTAGATTCTGTGGCTAGATTTCAGAGGGTCCACGAAAAATGGAAGTAGGAAAAACACATCTTCACTAACCTCTAACCAAAATTTTGCCTTTCCTTTCAATCATTGTTTTCAAAAACCATTATTCTGAAAAGTCATAGGTTTCACCAGACTGCCACAGAGGTCCGTAACACAAAAAAAGGTGAAGAAAGCGTGTTCTAAATGTAAGGGGTCAAACACCACAGGCCACATGTGGCCCACAATATTCCCAAGGGTCACAGCCCCCATTTCTATTTGAGTTGGATACAATTGGTGTAGATCAACCTAGTCGTTTTACAGGGGAGAAAAGTGAGGTCCAAATACAGGAAATGACTTGATCAGAGTCACACAGTTAATAAGGAACAGAGTGAGATTCAAAACCCAATAGTCAATCTTCAGATGCATTAACAAGATTATGGGATTTCAAAAAAACCAACAAGATTATGGGATTTCAAGCTGAAAAGTACCTTAAAGATCTTATATGCTTAGACAAAGGCAATGACCCAGCCCAAATCACAGGAGTAGTAAGTGATAGAGTAGAGATTAAACTCGATCCTCTTTGTGCCACACACCATGCATTCTCCACTCTGACTCAACCAAGATGTGAAAAATACATGTTGACTGTAGGGTATGGACTGCGTTACACTGGTGACTCACGCCATGCAAAAGACAACAAAGGATAGCCATGTTGGCTAATAGCATCCTTCCCTGGGTCTTGCTTCTCAGATCTTACTTTTGTTCCTGTCTTCCTTATCTTTTTGCTCTCTTGCCTCTGAGCAGTAGCTAAGCTCTAGTAATCAAAGACACTCACACATAGCTATGGAGGACTGTCCAGTTTGATCTTCCCCGCTACCCTACGTATAGGGGAATGGTTAATCGGCTCAGAGAGATTTGTTGTTCAGTCGTGTCTGACTCTTTGTGACCTCAATTGGAGTTTTCTTGGTAAAGGGACTGGAGTGGTTTGCAATTTCTTTTGCCAGCTCATTTTACAGATGAAGAAACTGGGGCAAACAGGGTGAAGTGACTTGCCCAGGGTCACACAGCTGGTAAGTGTTTGAGGCCGGATTTGAACTCGGGCCCAACACTCTATCCATTGTAGTGCCACCTAACCACCCTCAGAAAGATTAAGTGATGTTTTCAAGGTCACGTGGAAGCGATCACAATGGTTTTTCGCCACTCTACAATCACAGCATATTGTTGGTAAATTTCAGGAAACGTATCCTCTAATATAACCCACTAGACATTCAGAAATCTGACCTGTGCTCTCGTGACTCACATTTAATTAATAATTTGCCTGTTTTTAATTCTCTAGAGAGTCATGCTCAGTTTCACTTTTTTTCTAGGGGAAACAGTGTGGGGAGAGGGGTTCCCCTGGCCCATGTGGAATTTAAACCTTGTTAAGATGTTCAAAGTGAATCAGAGTTCAAATCGTGGGCTTCAAAGTACTCCAGCCCAAACAAAGGATTTCACTCATACATGGAAGACTTAATAAAGGCAAGAGTGAAAGTACATTCTTGGAGTTCCTTGGACCTCAGAGGTTGACATAGCTGTATGAAATGTGGCCTCTTAGGATAGTGAGAGAAATGATACAGTGAAGAGGGGACCGGCTTTGAATTCCAATGTGTCCTCTGTCCAATCTCAGGGCAAACCTCAAGGTTCGTTCCCATGCCTGGTATTTCCTGTCTAAGAAGGTTTTTGTTTTTGTTTTTCTTTTCCAAGTTTAGGTTATACTTTGGGGATCAGTTTGGTATTACGTATTAATTTCTAATTCACTTAATCATTCTGAAAGCTTATTTCCTTTCCTTTAATGTGACGGCCAAATAGGTTGCACATTTACATGTTATTTGAGTGGGTACATGACTAATGAAGGCTTGGGAAATTCTAGCTCATGCTGTTTGGTGACCCCAAAGCTTTGGCAGCCTTTTAGAGCTGGAAAGGACATAATAGGTCATGGATTCATAGCTCTAGAGCAGAGGGCCATCTTGTCCAATCCTCTCATTTTACAGAGGATGAACTGAGGCTGAGGGAGGGGAAGTGACTTGGCCCAAGATCACATAGGCAGAAAGCGTCAGAGGCCGAATTTGAACCCAGAAACTTTCGGATTCCAAATCCTTTGGCAAGCTTTCCACTGCAGCAGTTCAGAGGACAGAATTTTAGCCTTCTACCCTCCAAAGAGTTCACTGAACACGCCCCTAGCAATTACTGGACACCTGGGTTGCCACCTTTTTGTGCCTTAACCTCTCCTCTCTCTGTATGTAATAATAATACCCCCTTCAAGTTGGCAAAGTGTCTGAGGTACATTATCTCATTTGAGTCTTATATCAGCTCTGTCAGAGAAGTAAATGACTTGGTCAGGGTCACTCAGCTAAGAAGTATTCAAGTTAAGATTTGAATCCAGGTCTTCCTGACTTCAACAATAACTTTAGGGCTTCCTTTCTACTGTATCTCATTAGAGATGTTACATGCACGGTGCAGTACTTCCCTGACCTGTGCTTTCACCCATGTAGGAAGTCCTGGTGTGGAAACTCCTTTTGGCAATGCAAACTTAAAATTTATCCACCAGGAACTTAAAGATCTGAGAGCTGCCGCCTGTGCAAGGTGATGAGAAGTGAAATTGCTTGCTCAGGGTTCCATAGCTAGTATGTGCCAGAGGCAGGATTGGAACCTGGGCCTTCCTGACTCCATGGGGAGTCCAGCCTACAATAGCCAGGCTGTTATTCCAGGAAGAATGGATAAAATCTATGTGAAAACACTCAACCCTTAAGAAATGGGCCACCTTGGGGGCAGCTAGGTGGCACAGTGGATAAAGCACTGGCCCTGGATTCAGGAGGACCTGAGTTCAAATTTGACCTCAGATATTTGACACTTATTAGCTGTGTGACCTTGGGCAAGTCACTTAACCCTCATTACCCCACACAAAAAAGAAATGAGCTACCTAATTCAACTCCAGTAGCCACTTTGTGTACCATACTATCCCTGTTTTCTGAGGCCATACTTTGTTGAAACTGGGAACCTGGAGTGTTCTCAGTCATTTTCAATTCTCAATGTCATGTGACCATTTTGCCAACTTGAAGGGATTGTATAAACGTCAGCCTTTATTATCTTAAATGTGCTATTGACGATGACCTTCCCTCCAACCAGCTGATGATCCTATGACTGCCTTTACTTATGGCCCATAGCTGATTCCCCAATGGTACTCATGGTAGAAAACAATTGCTTCTTTTTTTTGGTTTTGTTTTGTTTTGTTTTTTTGTTTGTTTGGGGTTTTTTTGCTTTTTTTTTTTTTTTTTGCAGGGCAATGGGGGTTAAGTGACTTGCCCAGGGTCACACAGCTAGTAAGTGTCAAGTGTCTGAGGCCAGATTTGAACTCAGCTACTCCTGAATCCAGGGCCGGTGCTTTATCCACTGCACCACCTAGCAGCCCCCAAAACAATTGCTTCTTAACCATTAGAATGCATTCACTGCCCTTTTTGGAACTCTGTGGGTACTACTTACCAGGTCTAGACCCTCTCAATGCTCTTTTTTTTTGCTGGGCAATGGGGATTAAGTGACTTGTCCAGGGTCATACAGCTAGTAAGTGTCAAGTGCCTCAGGTAGGATTTGAACTCAGGTCCTCCTGAATTCAGAGCTGGTGCTTTATCCACTGTGCCACCTAGCTGCTCCTCAACATTCTTTTGGAAGAGAATAGTCATACAGGCAAGAGGCTTCCAAGCAGTCTAGGCCTTTTGCTAGCTTTCATTTCTTGAATTTGAACAGCCTGGTTTGGGCCATCCCACTATTCTCCTCAGCTCAGCTTGACAAAGGACCTTGGTTGGCATTGAACCTAACCAAGGATCTCGAGGCTCATTTGGGAGGGTCTTGGGCACACAGGGTCATAGATTCAGAGCTGGAAAGGAGCTTGCAGACCATGAAGTCCACGCCCCTTCTTTTATGCACAAGACAACTCGGGCAAAAGCCACACATCTGTGACTGAGGCAGTCTTTGGCACTGCACCATGCTAGGCCCTTCCTCTCATTAAGTTCCTTATAAATGGTTCCCTGCTCTTTCATATTTGAAATCGATTGTCCCAATTCATTGCAAACGCTTTTTTTCACAGCCCAAGTCTTAGAAAAAGCCATCTAAGCTTGTGGCCTCCACTTTGGCACCTCCCATTCACTTTTCTTAACGGCTTCCGGTCTAGCACTTGACTGAACTGTACTCTTCAAGGTTATCTACAGCTGTTACTTGTTCAACTTATGACCCACACTCTTCTGGTATTTTCTCCAGAGTTTTTCAGTCACCCACCCTCCTTTCCAGAAACTCTCTTTGCCCACTTTCATTTTTGTGACCCTACTCTCTCAAGAGTCCTCCTCTGAGAATTCTCCACCTCCTCATTCTGACTGATCCTTATCAGTGCTCCTTTAACTGCCAGTGTCCCCTCCACCCCCAAGGCACTGGAAGCTACCCGACTTCCTTCTCTCTCCAGGTTCTCTCATTCCTCTCCATGACCTTTCTTAACATGCATCTTCTCCCCACTCCCCACCTCTTGGCCGTCCTACTCCATCAGCTTCCCAACTGGTCTTCTACTCCCCCTCTCCAATCCATCCACCTGCCAAAATGGTCTCCCTAAAACACAGATCCCTCTTGTCTCCAGCCTACCTTTCGGGGTTTGCTCCCCAGTATTCCTCTTCATAAACTCTTAGGTTCTCGTCCAGATAGCCTATGGATTTGTCTTCCCAGCCCTGCATTCCATCTCCCACCTGGGTGTGTTTGCCTACACCTAGAAAACCCTCCCTCCTCATTTCTGCCCCTGAGAATCCTTAGCTTCCTGTGCCACCTCCTGATCCCCTCCAGTTGTTAGGGCTCCCTCTGCCGATTCTCATGCATGCACGCATGCCTACCTGCTTGCATGTTGTATTATTCCCACCCTCCCTTTCCCCATGGAATGTAATAAATAAAAATGGTATTTCTTCAGGCTGCCCATGGAAACATGATGAAGCCAATTTTGCCACCTCCATTAGTCATCCCTCTGAGAATATATCCTTCCATTTAGCAGCAACTTTTTTGTCTTCTGGTTTCATTTGTGATAATAACTGATATTTATATAGTACTTTGAAGTTTGCAAAGTGCGTCACATATAGTATGTTTTATAATCCTTACAACAACCTTGTGAAATAGGTACTACAGACCCCCCCCCATTTTACAAATGAAGAAACTAGGTCTCAGAAATGGGATTTGAACCCAGGCCGTTAACATACCAAGACCAGCATGTTGTCTCTTTTTATAATGAGAACATCAATATGGATCATCCAGTGATGGATGGGGGGAGGGGGAATAGAAAGAGCCATGGGAGTGAAAGACAGAGATATTTCCTTTCCTTTCAAGTTTCAGTTTGGTGAAGTAAGCAAAGGTCTTTTTGTTTAAGGCAGGAAGGATCAAGCATCTATTAGAGCCTCAGTTCATTGTTAGCTTTATGCCAAATGTTGAAAGAGACAGTCTAGTACCACGTGCCTATGGGGCAACAGGAGAGGAATAGAGGTTTGGGGAGATGGAGGAAGAATGGTTTAAGAATCAGTTGGGCAGGAGCATAACAGTAATCAACATCTCATTTACCCCTTCCCACACTGTGTTGGGAGCAGCCAGATGTTCCTTTCATTTAAATAGCAATACCTAAAAATGTGCTCTATTAACAGATGCTTTAGGTAGCCATAATTGCAAGCTACAAATTAAGAGAAAACATAAAAAACCTATTATATATCCTAACAGGTCATTATTTAGTTTATAGATTCAACCACTGCTATTAATCAGTAGAACTATAAATCTTGAGAAATGTGGTATAGGAAAAAAAAACCCTCACTAATTAGGACTGACTAGTGAAGGTATGCCAAGCTGGGGAGACCAGTGCCACGAAGGTATTTTCAACTATATAAAATGTATCCGCCCCCGATGCTTTGAAATGGGTACACAGGATTCAGAGCTGGGGGGATGGCAGGGATTGTTTGGTCAGAGGCTCTCATAGGCTCATGCTTCTTTCTTTTTTACAGATCTGGGAGCTGAAGTCCTGACAGGGAAAGGGGCTAGCTCAGCTTTCACACAGCTAATAAATAGTAGAGATGAGATTCCGACTAACATCCCAGGGGAGGTGTTTCCAACGACAAAGAGGCCCGAGAAGGGATTTTTTTTGGTTGTTATACTGGACCCATACAATGGCTACCTCCATCAGCCACTGGAATTTTCAAATTATTTAGGTAATAAAGGAATGAAAACAAGAAGATGAAATATGATGAAGCATTTTCTTTGATGACAAACACTATCTTGTAAGTGACTTCAAGATAAACTCATCTTGGGGCATCTCTAATCCTAGTTCTTAAAACCACAGTGTAGGTAAAGGATAACAGACATAAGGTGTGGGGATGGGGGCAACTAGGTGGTGCAGTGGATAGAGCACCGGCCCTGGATTCAGGAGTACCTGAGTTCAAATCTGACCTCAGACACTTAACACTTACTAGCTGTGTGACCCTGAGCAAGTCACTTAACCCCAATTGCCTCACAAAAAAACCCCAAAACATGGGGGATGGTAAAAGGAGAGGTAAAGGAAGCAGGAACCAATCAATTCTGATTGGTTCCAAACTTCTTCTAGCCAGCCAACTGGGAACAATACCCAAGTTCTTGATCTGGTGGGTCCATCTCATCGAACCCATGAACAGACTCAGCCAAGGACTAATAATAATTGAGAGTGTGAAGAGGGAAATAAACCCTAGAAGTGAGGTTGGAGTCAAACTGTGACTCCATGGAATAAGCACAAATATGCATATTTACATGAGTGAGTGAGTGAGTGAGAGAGAGAGAGAGAGAGAGAGAGAGAGAGAGAGAGAGAGAGAGAGAGAAAGAGAAACACAAAACAATCTGCCCCCCAAGCAGCTTTTGTTTGCGTTAATAAACCTACTTTGAAGCTCCCCTTTAATTTCCCTTTTTAACCGGACTTGCCCTAAAGTGTTGGAGGTTTTAATCATGATGTTACAAATGGAAATTTCTTTTAGAGGAACCAATCCTGCAGGCTTAGGGCACAATAAGGAACCTACCACCCAGGCAAAGCTTCTCTCTTCCTCCCAGGCTGACAGGGAAAGCTGGGCTTTGCTGCTGCTCGGCTTCTGGATTGGGAGTACATTATGCCAAAGGACAAAAGCATTATTTGTATGCCCTCCGAGAAAGCTCCCCAGGCTTAAGAGCTGGGATGTCACTGGGGTATTTCGGTGGAAGTGATTTACACCAACTCCCTGGTAAAATGTTTTTTACAACTTCCTCGGCATACATATTTCTTCTGCCATTCACTCGAAGCCCCCAAATTTATTATAGTAATAAGAGATAAAATGGAAATAGCACTTTAAGGTTTGCAAAGTATTTTATAAATATTATCCCATTGGAGCCTCACAACAAGCCCGTGAGTAGACCCAATTATCATTCCCATTTACAGATAAGGGAAAGGAGCTAGACTGAGGGTAAGTGACTTGCCCAGGGTCACACAGCTAATGAGTGTCTGAGGAAGGGTTCCAAATTAGAACTTTCTGACTCTGGGCCTAGCATTCTATCCATCACACCACCTAGTTGAATACCCATATTAAGAAGAGAAGCATATGTCATAAAAAGCTCTTCTTTGCCATTTAAGGACTTACCCTCAGATAACACTGAGGTAATAGGAAAAAAACAACCCAAAACAAATGAGCAGGAGCCGAGGCCCAACAGACCGTACTTTTTCTTTAAAGACCAAAGGAAGGCTTTACTAGAAGTCTTCAAGGAGAGGCTGGATGCTCATTTTTAAGGGCCCCCGAAGAGGGATGTCATACTTTAAGCACAGTGAGGCTTAGAGGATTTGTGAGGGCTCTCCCAACTCCAGATTTTCACAATATAGTCACAAGAGTGGTGGATTAGGTTCAAATGAGGCCTCAGATACTTACCAGCTGTGTGATCTTAAACTTCCCTAGACCTTACCTTCCTCATGTGGACCCACCTTCAAGTTCTTTCTAGCTCTAATCTATGATCCTATGATATCAATTCAAGCACTATAATTTTACAATATTAATATTGTTATTAAGTAGTTTCAGTCATGTCCAACTCTTCGTGACCCTATGGGGGGGGGTTCTTGGCAAAGATACTTGGAGGGGTTTGCCATTTCCTTCTCCAGCCCATTTTTTTTTTGTGGGGCAATGGGGGTTAAGTGACTTGCCCAGGGTCACACAGCTAGTAAGTGTCAAGTGTCTGAGGCCGGATTTGAACTCAGGTACTCCTAAATCCAGGGCTGGTGCTTTATCTACTGCGCCACCTAGCTGCCCCCCTCTCCAGCCCATTTTAAAGATGAGGAAATGGAGGCAAACAGTGTGAAGTAACTTGCCCAGGGTCACAGAGCTAGGAAGTGTCTGAGGCCAGATTTGAACTCAGGGAGAGGAGACTTCCTGACTCCAGGCCCAGCACTCTTATCAGTACAGCACCTATGTTAGTAGAATAGCCTCTATTTCAGTTTTTATTAGAGTGTTAGATGGTGGGGAGTGGGGAGGAAAGCTTTGAAGCCCTCATCATTATTCACTCTGGTGGCAACTGCATACACATGGGAGGTCCTGAAGATACTGTGACCAAGGAGGAAGAGCCCAGGTTGTGTGAGTGAGGGTCCTTTGAGATTGCAGATCTTTTCTTCCTAAACAGCTGTTCTTCACTAAAGGGGAAAAAAGACCTTGAGTTAAGTCCAAAGATAGCATGGTGAAATGCCTACCTGCAGTTAGCTACCCACTCCCTACTGCATCAACAGTTAGCCATTGGTTGGTTAATGGACTCTCCTGACCATTCTGGAGTGAGTCTCTGACCTCAGGAAA
The DNA here is from genome assembly GCF_019393635.1 of Dromiciops gliroides. NCBI lineage: Eukaryota > Metazoa > Chordata > Mammalia > Microbiotheria > Microbiotheriidae > Dromiciops > Dromiciops gliroides. The sequence goes on from NC_057867.1 coordinate 48,511,242, forward strand.
GCTTGGAGGGGCCTTTGAGTAGCTGCCGGGACTCTGCTGGGCACTAGAAATTCCCACCTTTTGTGTTTATTATTAGGGAGCTTCCTTGTTCTCAAACAAAAGGTACACAGGACTTACCCTACTTCCCTCTTTCCCACAATTGTGAGAACCATGCTTGACAGTAATGGTACACACAACTGGCACTGGTTCAGTTTTCCCCCCAAGCCTCAATCAGGCACTGCCCAATACAAGTGCACAGCTGGACCGACAGATCCAACCTTTCTGGCTTTTCAAGATATTCCCAGTTGGCCCACATTGGGCACTTCCATTTTTTCCATTCAAATTACTGGGGCACCCAAGGGCTGAAAGTGACAGTCTCCAAATTTAGAGCTGAAAGGGACTTGAGAGGCCATGGAGTCCAACTCACTTAATTTAAAGATGGTGGGGGCAGCTAAGTGGTACAGTAGATAAAGTACTAGCCCTGGATTCAGGAGGACCTGAGTTCAAATCCGGCCTCAGGCACTTGACACTTACTAGCTCTGTGACCCTGGGCAAGTCACTTAACCCTCATTGCCCCACCCCCCAAAAAAAGATGGGGAAACTGAGGCGCAGAGGTCAAGTGACTCACCCAAAGGTACAAAAAAAAGATCCTGGTTCTAGAGCTGGAAGGGACCTTAGAAGCCAGCCTGCTTTTTTTTTCCCAGATGAGGAAACGAAAGCATTGAGGAATAAATGACTTACTTAGTTTTATGAATCTACTAAGTGTCTGATCAATCCTGGGTCTGCCTGACTCTAAGACCAGGGATGAAAATGGGAGAGCAAATGAGCACTGAGAAGGAAACTAGAAAGATACAGCATGGTACAGGGGCAAGTAAAGAAGACCTGCATTCATCTCCCCCTTATAAGCTGTGGGGCCCTGAGCAAGTCATTTCTGCTCTCTCAGCCTCAAGTTTCCATACCTGTAAAATGGGAGTAAACATGCCTGTTGTACCTATCTCATAGGGTTGCTGGGGAGAAATCAAATGAGGGTTGAGGTCAATTCTTTCCCGCACTAGCCATTTCCTAGCCATCTCCTTTCCTTTGACAGGGCCTCCACTTCCTCTGCAAAATGAGAGCAGACCAGTAAATTCCAATTGGTTCAGAAATTCTTTCAGACAATCAACTGGGAGCAATTGTCCAAGTAGTGAGTAACCCTTTAGAAATGTTACCTACTATTGTTGGTTATGATTACCTGAGCTGCCTCCCTGTATCTTTTTCTCCTGGTCCCAGCTTTCCTCTCTGAGATGAAGTAGAATAAGTCTCCCAGTAGTACCTCATAGAGAAAGAATTCCAGGCAGTTTCCTGAGGTGAAGTTTTGGCACCCACACAGATGTTTCAGAAAAGGCCCCCTTCATCTGCCTTCTCCTCTAAGATTACCTAACATCTACTCTGTATGTCTATGTACCTAGCTATAAACATGTTGTCTCCCCCACTAGAACGGAAGGTCTTTGAAGGGAGGACTGTTTTTGCTTATCTTTGTAACCTCTGCCCTTGGTACAATGCCCAACAAACATATAGTAAGCACTTAATCACTACTTGTTGATGGAGTGATGATCTTTCATTCACTTGAAAATAAGCCCTTCTCAGCCTCCATCTCAGTCCCAAGGCCTAATGGAGGAAGAAGTAGCCATTGTTTTGAGACTGGCTCTTTCCATCTGGAGGCTGGGAAAGCAGTGGTCCCTCCCAGCCCCAATTCCAGTAGGAATCTGCAAGGTAGTTTTGACCTAGTCCGTTTCTGACCTAGGCCAAGTTCTCCCCTTCTTATGCAGACAGATGACCCCCCTTACTCCCAGGGGGTCGCCATACCAGTGTGGACCCTTGATGGCCTAAGCACACGGCAAATCTGAACTCTGGAGCTCAGGCCATCCACCAGTCTTGGTCTGCTCAATAGCAAGAATTACAGGTGTGTGCCACCATAACATTAAAAAATTTCGTTTTGGGGGCACTGGGATGAGAGATGAAGGCAGAAAGAGCAGACCAGCAAATTCCAATTGGTGCAGAAATTCTTTCAGACCATCAACTTGGAGCAATTGTCCAAGTAGCAAATCCAACCTGGCCTTGTCCTTGCAGCCACGGACAGAACCAACAATTTCCACCAACTGAACTTCTCATGTGCTTTCAGGTTTATGAAGTTCTTTTCTCAGAAAAACCCTATGAGATAGTATAAATATTATTAACCTACCTTACATATTGGGCAACTGAAGCGCACTCCTTAAGGCTAAAGTCTTTCATTTGTTGATTTCCCTATTACCAGATCAACTGCTTCTCTGGTTGCTGACATGACTTCTAAAGAAGTCAAAGTGGATGGCAGAATTCTCAGCAATGTGGGTTCTGGGCTACAAGGAACTATGCGACTTAAGGAGATGAATTACCATTTGGCACATTCAGATGAACTCCAATCACCAGCCATTTTGTTCATAGATAAAGATGTACAAATGCAGATATTAGAGTTCTGGGTTTGCTAAATTGGTCAGTGATAGCTGCAGTTCTGTGACTCATTCCAGAGAATGGCCCTTCGCAAGTGAAGCAGGCTCGAAGAACAAACCACTTGTGCCCACTGTGAGCCCAAATTGAACTGTCCCTAATGAAAATTCCCAAGACTATATTATGAAACCCGTTTTTCCCCCTAGATTCCCCAGATTATACAGATTGCATTGGGTACCCTTGTACTGCAACTTCCTCCCTGGCAGTTGTGGACTGAATTCTCTGGTAGGCTCAGAGCCCTGCTCTGCCTGTCTTGACCTGGTCCTGTGGCATCTGGTGCCTAGCACCCATGACAATAGCTAGAAGGTGATTTCTTTTCACCAAATTTCTTGGCCTCCCAAAAAGATAATTCTTTGCATCAGTTTGATTTTCCTGACTATGGAAGGAAAAGGAGATTTGTAGAGCATAAAAGTAGCCCTTCCCAGCAAAATCAAAGGTAATTATGGTAACATGAATAAAGAAAATCGACCACTTCTTGTCATGCCCCCAACATTCCCCACCATATGCTCAATGGAAAGGCTAAAATGAAATGCCTCTTGCCACACAATAGGGGAATGACAAATAAAAACCTTATTAAAAAGTTACCAACTTGTTCAAACCCTTTGATCCAGAAATCCCACTACTGAGACCCATCGGCACAAAAATGTTCAGAGCAGCATGATTTGTGATAACAAAAAGGTGGACTTTCGGGTGTGCAATGACTGAAGGTATTTTGGCATGTGAATGTATAGATAATATATGAACCTGTATAGATAATACTTCTTCATAAGGGTATGAAGAATTCTGAGAAACATGGTAGAGACTAGTATGAACTGATGAAGAGTGAAGTGATCAGAACCAGAAGAACAATGGACACAATGACAACAATGGCAAAGCAATCAATGGAAAGAGAAAACAAAAAAGATGTTCAGTTACACTGATCAGAATCAGTACCAAAGGGTCTGTAAAAGGATATGCACCTATTTCCGTTCTGTTAACAACCTACAAACTGTGCTTTAGGAAATGTGCTTTGTAAATGTGTCTTTTTATTTGGCTATTTGTTGGAAAGTATCTTGTGTGACAAGCCAAAATGTATCAATATTTTTAAAGTGTTACAGCCCCTCGGGCAGCTAGGTGGCGCAGTGGATAGAGCACCGGCCCTGGAGTCAGGAGTACCTGAGTTCAAATCCGGCCTCAGACATTTAACACTTACTAGCTGTGTGACCCTGGGCAAGTCACTTAACCCCAATTGCCTCACCAAAAAAAAAAAAAAAAGTGTTACAGAGTGAAATCTGGAAGAAAAAGGTTCCTGTCTTTAATATCAATATTCTCCCAGGATTGTCATGCAATTGCAAATTATGGAATATTCTAGAAAGTACAGGATATAGAATTGTTGGACCTGGAGTCACTCTGGTCTAAAATCCTCATTTTAAAGAAGGAAACTGAAGCACAGGAAGGGTGAGTAATTTACCCAAAAGGATCATATCTCTAGAGCTGGAAGAGAGCTCAGAGGTCCATCCCCCTCGTGTTACATAGGAGGAAACAGTGGCCCACAGTTAAGTTAGGTGGCACAGTCAATAGAGTGTTCTACCTGGAGTTTCTAAGTCCTGAGTTCAAATGTGGCCTCAGGCACTTAGTAGCCATGTGCCCTTAGGCAAGGTACTTAACCTCTGTGTGTGCCACTTCCCAATCAAGCTAAGAGGGGAAGATGGCAGAGGATAGCATGAAGGCTCTACTGGTAGTCATAAAGTACTAAAGGAACCCAGGGAAGGCCTCTAGCATGTTGAATGGACACTTGAGTTTTTCAACATTTCAACAACTGAATTTCAATAAAATAACTCTCCTTTGTAATCCTGTGTATTTTAGTTTATGCTTTTGAAAACATGATTCTCTGACAAAGGGGTCCAGGACACACAAAAGACAGCCCTGCTCTATGGAGGATTTAAAGCTGGGCAGAGCCAGGGATTATCAGGGATGAGAACACCAGAAGAGGTGGAAATCTGCAGTAGTGGGACTGCCTGTATGAGTCAGATCAGAGACCCACACTAGGTTGGTTACAAATCTGCATGTCACATTAACTTTTAACCTCAAAAAAAGCTCCCAGCAAGCTTGTAATAACATGCATTCCTCGGTGCCTGGGCAAGGAAAAGAAAAATCCATTCGGCAAAATATGAGTAAGACCCAGGTGGGAAGAATCACAGAAAAACTAGCCAACCTAAGACCGGTGAATCATAAAATTAGAGACGTAGAGCTGGAAGAGAACGTACAAGTCATCTGCCCTGTCCTTTTACAGGAGGAAACTGAGGCCCGGGAAGGGAAGTGAGTTGGTCAAAGTCATACATAGGAACATAGATAGAGACCAGCAAGGGACCTAACAGCTGTCTAGTCCAACCCCTTCATTTTACAGATGAGAAAACTGAGGCACAGAAAGGGAGGTGATCTTCCCCATGGTCTCAAAAATGGTATTTGAACTCAGGTCTCCTTACTCCAAATCTGTGGTCCTTTCCGCTGTCGGGGCCATTGGATGAGTAGTTGTTTTAGTTTGCTCCTTTTCTTTCCCAACCGAGATGCTGTCCCAGATCAGGGGCTGTTAACTGGGGTCCTGGCCCTCCCGCCTAGCTATTCATATGAATAGCAAGGCACTCACCTCCCATTATCACCACTACTTCCTCTGCCTAAGCTAGCTATGAAACCGCCAAGATTTTGAACCAGCCTTCATAATTGCCCCCACTCCAGAGGTACTTAACGTGTCCTGTGAAACAGCAGGAAACAACGAGGACTTCACAGTAGTTAGGACAGGACAGCCATTTGGGCTATCACAAGACCCATCCAGTTCTTTTGAACTGGGGCCAGACTATAAAATGCTTTCTATCCCTTTTAAGACATTTCAGAAAGATTCAACTGTGAGAGCTGTCTTGCTGTGGACTCAAGTCGATTTTGTGCCTAGATCTAAGGAGGGAAATGGTTGAGAATATGGGGATGACCCCAGTAGTCCCTATCTGGTGCCTCATCAAGATGGGGGGAAGGGGGGCCCTGACTTCTTCAAGGCTCTGGCAGGGCCTCCCAAGGCTTAAAGATCTAAAGTTAGAAAGGGAACCTCAGAAAGGCCACGTTGTCCACCACCCCTTATTTTAAACATGAAAAAAAAAAGCCCAGGAAGGAAATGAGCGTTATTAAAGATCTACTATGTGCCAGACACCATGCTAAGTGCTTTTTACAAATGTTATCTCATTTGATCCTCACAACTACCTTGGGAGGTAGGTGCTGTTATATTTCTTTTTTACAGGCAAGGAAACTGAGGCAGAAAGTAGTTACAGAACTTGATGAGGGATCATACAGCCTAAGACTCCAGGCCCAGGGCTCTATGCATTATGGTGCCACCTAACTGCCAGTGGTCACACAGATATTAAGTCACAGAGTCAGAACTTGAATCCAATCCCACTGACCCCAAATTGAGAATTCTTTTTCAGAGTACCATGTTGGTTCTTCAAAGGAGGGAAAGTAAGGAAGGCTATGTAGCGCAGTGAAAAGAGTGCTGGCTTGAGTGTCAGAGGACATAGGTCCAGATCACCCCTCAGATTGCATTGTGACCTTGGGCAAGTCAATTGGCCTCTCTTGGCTTTAGTTTCCTCCTCTGTAAAATGAGGGGGTTAGGCTAGCTGGCCTATCAGATCTCCCTCTAGATCCATGATCCATCCCAATGATTTTCATAGGCAGAGATGGGAGCAGAAGCCCATTCCTAAAAGCTAGGGTTATTTCCTCCCTTTTTGGCCCTTATCACTTCCCCTCCTCCTTTCTCCCTCCATGGCTTCAGCAGGCCTTCTCTTCTGTGCCCTATGTATGATGGCAGTCCGCCGTGGAAGGCTTGGCCTCCTGCTCCACCCCATAACCCTGCAGTAGTTGGCGGCCCTAGGCTGCTTTGCCCCTCCCTCATTTCTAGCCTCCAAACGCTCTCAACCAGCTGAGGGTTGCAGTTAGTTGGATTCTAGGCAAACTGACATTTTAACTACATACAATTTCAGCATCTCAGGAAGACCTAATTCAGGGGAAAAGCCGCCGTGGACCCCAGCTCTGGTTTCATATCCCAAACCAACATGCCTCTACTGCTGTGCTCTCAAAGGCCTTCGTATATATATTTTCTGCCTTGATTTTCCATGCTCTGCTGCTAATTTCAGCCGGGGAGAAACAAACCACAGCGCCATGACCTTTTCCTCTGACGTGTTTAGAAACTGATGAATACACACTGATCAACTCTGACGGCCGGAAGGGATGGGCAAAACCAAACTGTTTTCTGTCCTTTCCTCAAACATGTGTTAGCACTTACTGATACAGTTGGTCTATGACTTGAAAAACAGAGAAATGCACTTGAAGTCGGTCTGCAAGAGTGGAGCCTCCCCTTGGCAGAGAGGTGGTGGACCATAGGGGCGGAACGGGCTATATGTTGTCAGGCATGGCCAAAAGAACAGATTTGTTTAGCTCAACACTACTTCTGTCTTATGGGGGAGGATTTCTGGTTTTCTGTTTTGTTTGATTTTGGGGATTGCCAGAAGGGAAGAATAGCAATAATGTTTTGTTTTTCAAAGAATGGGAATAAAGGGGTTTTTTGGTTTTAAAGTAAATAGAAGTAAAAATAAATAAAGTAAGTGGAGGTGAGGCAATCTGCAAGGCATGAGTCTTACAAGGCCACTGAGAGGCAGAAGGGAAAGGAATGCCTAAATTGACCACCCAACATACAAGAAGATTCCCTTATAGATGTCCTCTCCCTATGCTATGTGCCCTCTCAAGCTCAGAGGGTGGATGCCAGAAGTGGTGTGAGGATTCTGTGCCAAGGGAGGAGGAGGGAAGAGTATGGGTATCTATAAGCATTAATGAACATGGCTTCATGGACACAAGGCTCTATGGTCACTTGGAATCCCAAGTTCTACCTGTATAGCTTTTCTGGGGATGAAGCCCAATATGGCATGCCAGTTTCTCTAGTCAGGGCCCTGCGTTTTGGGAAGGAAGAACTTTGACAAGCTGTAACATGTCCAGGATGGGGAAGAGACTGGAGCTATTTAACCCTTGCCTGCCTCAGGCAAGAAGGTCCTAAGATTATAAATTGCAGACAAGGCACAATCTGCTGATGATTGAGAGGGCTCCTGCCCTGAGCAAATCACAGACCCTTGATGGTTTAATAAACATGTAATGTATAAGGGATATAAAGATGAAAAAGAACATGAATTCTGCTCACAAAGAGGTTTACAATCTAATGATGGGGGTTGGGGAAAACAAATACATATGTAGAAAGTGGAATATGAGCACAGAAGTGACCAGGAGAAAACTAGGCAAGATACCATGAGAAATCTGAGGAGGGGCAGCTAGGTGGCACAGTGGATAAAGCACTGGCCCTGGATTCAGGAGTACCTGAGTTCAAATCCAGCCTCAGACACTTGACACTTACTAGCTGTGTGACCTTGGGCAAGTCACTTAACCCTCATTGCCCCCCCCCCCAAAAAAAAAAGAAAAGAAAAAAAAAAGAAATCTGAGGAGGGAGAGGTCACTCCTAAGGGGGCAGGAGATATCAGAGATAGCTTGATGGAAGAAGTAGAATTTGACAGACGAAGTAGAACTGGGCCTTGAAGGAGAAATTTTAAGGGTGAGATTATGTGTGTGAGCATGTGCATATGTGTCTGGTGGAGGGAGTGGGTACTAGGAGTTCCTTTTAGGCATTGAGGATGGGATGAACAAATGCATATAGACAATATCAGGCGGGACTAGAATAGATCACAGCAAGTCACTGAATTTGACTAAAACATCGTAGGCATGATACAGAAAAGCATGTGATAAGTCTGGATGGATAGCATAGAGTTAGACTGTAGAAGACCTCAAATACCAATGTTTCTAAATGTATGCTTTAATGTAGTGAGCAATGGGGAATAATTCATTTTTTAAAAATCAAAATGTAAAAGTGAAATTCATTAAAGCATACACACACACACACACACACACATATACACACATACATATGTACAACAGAAGTACAAGAAAACTACAAACCTTGAATTTCTCCTACTAAACTCAAATCTTCTAGAGTGCCAGACCTATGTCTTATTGATCCTTATTTCTTCCCCCAGTACAGTGTCCTGTACCCTGTAGGCAGTAACTGGATTTTTGAATGAATTTTTAAATAGTCTTAGGATATTTGGGCTCATTTTATTTTTAGAATTTATATCTAGGTCATGTTTGAAATATGTTAGTTACAAAGAACATCACCAGAATAAGCACTGATGAATTTAATCTAGATCATTCTATCCTTGACACATCCTGTTTACAGGATGTTTGGAGCTCTAAGACATTCAGGACTTGAGGAAAAACTATCTGGCCTCCCCTACACTGAAACAAAATTATTGATCAAAGAATAGAAATCCATTTTTACAAATAAGCCAACTGAGGCCCATAAAAGGGAATGGACTAGTCCTGAGTCACAAAGGTAGTAAATGTAGTAGACTTGAACCCCAAGTCTTTGGTCTCTAATACCAGTGCTTTTGCAAATAAATAACAGTGACCTCCATCTTGTTTACTGGTCCATAGCATTTGGGGGTAAGAGGGGGATAGGATGGTGACATGGGTTCTACAAGGTAGAGCTTCTTTTGGAGGAACTAGTGCTTCAGACAAATATTATCTTAATCACAAAGTGGCAACAGAGCCTTAGCATCATGAGATAATAGACTTTGATCTGGAAGTGGCCCACGGCTATGAAACACCCCTTTTACAGATTAAGAGACTGAGCTTCTAGAGATGGGAGGTGACTTGCTCAAGGTCACAAATTAGAGTATAGATTTCTTAAAATTTTGATAACTGTATTTCATTATATCTGTAATCCTATATGTTTTGTTTCGTGTGCTTGTAAACATTATTCCTAGCAAGTTTCTACAGGCCTCAATAGACCCAAAAGGGTCTATGACACACAAAATAAGTTTAAGAATCCCTGATGGAGTCAGGGATAGCTGCCTCACTTTACAGATGAGGAACACGATGCCTAGAGAAATTAAGTGTCTTGCCTAAAGGTTGCACAACCAGTAAGTATCTGAGGTGAAATTTGAACTCAGACTCCCAGTCCAGTCCTCTACATAATAACTTAGAGATCAGCTGGTCCAACCTCCTCAGACCAGAGGCCCAGAAGTGAAATGCTTTGTTTAAAGTCACACAGGTTATGAGAGGCAGAGCCTATGGCAGAACCTGGATTTGAACCCAAGTCCTCTTTCAACTCCAATATGCTATTCCTAGTAGGTATGTAGTATCACTTCATAATTACATATCCCAAGTGGACCTCCAACTTAGGGTTAGGAGCTAGGAGAAAAAGAGCAAAGAGATGGCCTTACCTAGTTCTTCTCCAACCTCAGCAGTCAAACTTTTGGGAAAGAAACACACTATACTCTCAACAAACTTCTAGTACATAACAGGGGAGACCTGGCACGTCTAGCCAAGTGGAGGTGTAAAGCTGAACAAGTTCCAGTTCTATATTTGGGATTTTTAAAGCTCGACTCCCTATACAGAAATAAGGAACATAACAAAGAAGTCAGGGGCAGGGATAAATTGTCATTCAACATGGGCCCTGGCTTTGTGATCTTGTTGACAAAGAAAACTCTCCGATGAGCAAACTCCCTCTTCCAGCACCTTTTTTTCCCAATGAAAAGTCTTGGAGTTTCCCAGAACACGGAGAGGTTAAGAGGCACTGACTTCCCCAGGGTCATATAGCCAGGATGCATCAGAGGCAGGATTTGATCACAAGTCTTATGACATGGTACCTTTCATCTTCATTTTACAGATGAGGGAACTGAGGCCCAGAGAGGTTAAGTGACATGTCCAAGGTCATACCACTAGTAAAGGGCTGGAAAGGGTAGCCAAAATCCACGTCCTTAGACTCCAAAGCCATGGCTCATTCACCCAAATTATAGCTCCATTAAACTTGGACTTGCCATTTCTCAGTGAAATCCTAAATAATGGAACATTATACTTCCTAATGATATAAGAATACAGTGGACACTTACTAGCTATGTGACCCTGGGCAAGTCACTTAACCCCAATTGCCTCACACACACAAAAAAGAATACAGTGGCACAATCAGCAAATAGGTCTATTCCCTTATACAAACAATGGTACGGACCCAACCATTATCAACATTTCCACCCTTTCTCTCCCTGGAAAAACTAGACATTCGACAAAGAGCAGGTTTAGAAACTGCCTTTCCAATACTCACCATCAAATTTTTTATATCGGGAAGCAAACATGTTCTGCAGAGCATTGCAATGCTCCCCGACGGCACTTCGGAAATCCTCTTTACTCTGCTGGCGGTACTTCTCCTCCATTTCTTGAGAGCAGCATGTATAACCTTGAGCACAGATTTTCAGATGATCGCCTGCAAGACAGAACAGAGCACAAATGCACGTTATTGACACAGTCACTGATTAGGAAAAACATGGCGTATGCACTTACTCCGGGGCACAGCCAAGTTCTGGGGACTCATCGACAAGAGTGAGTTTGAAAAAGGCACCATGGAGCTCATATGAGAGGAGTGAAGGAAGATGGAAAGATACCAAGCTAAAATAAGTGATGGTCATTTCAGGTTTCAGGATCATGGAGAGAGTACCAGTCAGAATGCATTACAGGAAGTAGACCTTTCACCTTCGGTTCCTAGAGACTACATTTGGCCCTTCACCAGCCTGAGCCTCAATTCGCCATGAATCATCTGCCATGCATATTCTAAGCATTAGAAGGATCTATGGCTTCCATAGTACAGGGAGTTCTGGGGCTGGGCTTGGACTTAATAGATAAGACCTGGGGACTTAGTTTGAAACTGCTCTCTCCAAAGTGATCAATTTTCCACCAAGTGATGAATTTGGAAGCCAGTTTGCAGAGGGTTGGGGAGTAAGAGTAGAGGCAAGTGGAGGCAATGAGTGTAGACAGCTTCTTCAAGGAGTGTGGCTGAGAAAGGGAGGAAAGAGGTAGGATGGAAGCTTTTAGACAGTAACAAGGTTGGAAGAAGTTTTTAAAGGGAAGTATGCAAACTAGAAAGAGCAAGTAAATGGCAGAAGGGGCGGAAGAATAAGCAAGAATATATCTCACAGTGATTTTGGGAAGAGGAGACTCTTGAATGTTACAAGGGAAGCCTTTACCCACCAGTACGGCAATAAACCATCTGAAAGCAAAAACTCAAGGGCAATAGAATTAGGGAGAATTGGGATCACCAATGCTGGTCTAGGGATTTCTGTAAACAGTCTTTGGTGGGGATTGTGACCATAATATCATACAGATTGGACTTCACATTAGCAGTTACCACCCTGAGCAGTGATAAGAGGGTTAGATTTTGAGTGAGAGGAAAGTCTTCAAATCCCAGGAGGGTTATCTTAGTGTCATCACTTCACTTTTCTGGAACAGTTTTCTTATCTGTAAAATGACACAGTTGGAGACTAGCTGACCTAGCTCTAAATCTAGACACCTCTTGGTTTTACAAAGGATTTTCCTCAAAACCATCCTGTGAGAGAGGTAGCATAAGGGTTATCATCCCATTTTTCGGATGAGAAAGCTAAATCCCATAGGACAAGTCATTTGCCCATGGTCAAATGCTGGGTTTTCTATTACCAATAACCACCCTACACACACACACACACACACAATCCACCCCTTCCCTAGGTCTGAAAATTCACAGCAGGAATCTTCACTTGAATTCAGGGACATATTTAGCAGGGAAATTAACCCGTAGTCTCTAAGTTTCTGGCCTGTGGTTTTTATTCTGCTGTATTCATCGTACCTCTAACAATAAGGTAGCCCCCCCAAACAGTCATTGTGTTCAAGGGGTATTTGTGAAAGAATGCCCACAGCACCACAGGCTAAGAATAGTCAATGGAGATGTTCAAAGTGGAAGCAAATACGGACCGACTCAAATGAACAACTGTGCTAATAGAGGGCTGGATGGCTTACACAGTGGTGGCTGCGGCCCCAGCTACGACCCATCCGCTGCATGTGACCTGCTGACTTCCCAGATTCTTTTCAAAGGCTCAGCTGTGAAATGCAATGAATTCCCAAGGATTTTTGGAGAGTGGGGCAAGACGCTTAATGGGCTAGGAAAAGAATCGATGTCCACCTAATCCTGACTGGGGTCCTCCAAAACACTGAAGGGCCACTTGGAGACGACTAAATCCAAGAACAAAAAAAAAGCCCCTGAAGGCCAGAAAATCCCAAGAGGCAGCGGGCGGTAATAGCAGCAGCAAAGAGCCATTCTATCCATTGAAGAAGGTACCACACACCCATTGGGAGAAACTTAGAAACTCTTCAATAGTGAGTTGCAAGAATAAATGTTACTTGAAAACAGCTGTAAAAAATCCCAGATGGCTACGTTTTCACTGGCCAAGTTTTCACAGGGCAGGTTGGTCATGCGTTGAGAGGAAGGGAAAACCCATTGGACTGCTTATGTGCTCCACTGGTATTCCAGTTATGTCATGAAAGCAAGAAGGCCCCCAGTGGTGAACTTTGAGGAGGGCATGAACAAGAATAGCCTAAGGATAGATAGGTATGGATGGATTGTGATTTTTATTACTGGAAGGAAGACCAGCGTCACTGCAATAACAGATCTCTGGGAGTATCTGTGAATAGAAATCATTCAGATAGTATTTGTGTTGCCTCCTATTTTACATCCCCTTTCTTTGGACAAGTGGGCATCCACATGTACAATCCTCTCTCTCCTTCCCCCTAGAATCTGTTTCCTTCAAGAAGCAGATGAGGTGCTATCTCCTATATCAGGACTTCCTTATTGCCCCAGCCCTCTCTCACTCTCTCAGAATTTACTTATCTGTGTTCACCAGGTAGGATGTTCTGACCCCTCCCCTATCAATATTGCAGGTGACCCAGAGGACAACGGAGAAATGTATGATGGGTATAAAAAGGGGCTGTGGCATACTGCCTTCTGTATTTCGTGCACCAAAAATGGCAGAGAAGATATCAGCTGGGAAATGTATGATCAGAAAAGGAGGTGGGCCAGTCACATAGGGAAAGGCAGCCCATGTGCCACCCTGATGCCCACAGAATGCTAAAAGAGAAAAGGGCCCAAAACTCATGTTGGGTAGCTACTCCCTGGAGGACTGATGGGAAAACATGGTAAGGGATCTCACAGTATGGGAAGGCCATGCACAATGATGGCAGTGGCCTCAACATTGACGATTTCAGCAGACTTGGGGAAAGGCAGCACTGCTATAGTGCAAAGATTAGAGAATTTGATGTTAAAAGATCGGAGTTCAAGTGCTGATTCTGCTACCGAGTGACTGAGGAATGTACTTCCTCTGACTATATGATCTCCCAGGTTAGACATTCGATGATTCTGAGAAATAGCAGATGTTGTTACACATGGAAATGTATTAGATGCTGTAAAAAAAAGCCAATGGAATGGCACAATGAGAGATACCTATACTGAAACCAAAACTAAATTAAATGGGGGGGTACCTAGGGGGCTCAGTGGATAAAGCACCAGCCCTGAATTCAGAAGGACCTGAGTTCAAATCCGGCCTCAGACACTTGACACTTACTAGCTGTGTGACCCTGGGCAAGTCACTTAACTCTCATTACCCCGCAAAACCCCCAAACCCCAAACCAAAAACAAGAACAACAAAAAAACCACCAAAACAGGAAAAAACCAAAAAACTAAATTAGATGAAGAATTTATATTATAATTTTTCAAGTGAGAAGGTGTCAAAGGGGAGGGAGTTAGAGAAGTTCCAGCCTATGTCCCCCCAACAGACTTAAAAGAAAAAAGAGAAGAGGGGAAAGGAAATGTTACTACCTTTAAAAAATGGGTGCACTGATACTTACACTACCTGTACCTCACACTGAAATCTAGAGAAAAAAGGACCGTTCTTACTTTCGTTGGGGAAGACTTTTGAGGGTCTGACGTAGAATTCCAGTAAGTACTTGTATTCTAGAGGAGAGAGAGTTCAGTAAAGTGGAACAAAGGGCACACACAGATGGAGAGGGTGCTTGGTTTGAGTTTTCACAAGCCTCTACTCCTTCCACGAAAAGGTGATTGAAAACAAACTTTCATTTTCTAAGCTCAGACATGGAGGAAAAACCTGACCCCAGGAAAACTTTTTAGCCTTTTAAAGTTCAAATTCCGGTAATTTTTCTAATCACTTAGTCCCTAACTTTGCCCTAATTTCTATTCTTGCTCATACTAAACGTCGTCTTCTTTGCTGCGAAGCCAGAAAGCTGCAAACAGAGCTGACTTCGGGGAGTCACAAAGTATGATAAGGCAAAAGAGACAAGTAGCCTTCTCCCTTTCTAAGCTACCGTAGAAATTTAGGAGGTATTCACAATCCTCTAATTCCTAGGGACAAAGAAAGCCTCCAAAGATTTTCAATAATGGGGAGGGGGGGAATGGAGGACAGTGGAGAATGGGTGCATTAATCCAGCCTCCCTCCTTCCAAACACAGTGAATGTCCAATAGCTTTAGGGAGAAAAAAAATCAGGCTTCAACAAAGCATATAAATCATAGATCAATGCTTCACAGACTTTCCAGGACTAGGAACCCCCTTTTAAGGTCAAACCACTTCATTTCACTTCTCTTTCCCCCTTCTCTCTTTATCTCCCCCCTCCCCTCCCTCTCCCTTCTCTCTCTCTCTCTCTCTCTCTCTCTCTCTTTCTCACACACACACACACACACACACACACACACACATACATACACACTCACTCACTTACTCACTCACATGCACACAAACTAGTTGTGGTATAGTGATTTAGTCAAGGAACCTGGCTTTTTTCCTGTCTTTGCCACTAACTTGTTATGTCACCGTGGGCAAGTCAGTTACTTTGGGCTTCAAATTCCTCCTCTATAAGTTGAACAAGTTGGACTAGATAATCCCTAGAGGTTTCTCTAGTTTTAAAGGTATGGTCCTATGAACCTATTAATGTCTACTAATTGCTAAAAGAATGGCTAAAGACACATGCTGTCCAGATAGAAGCACACACTCCCTTCAGACCAACAGGGTGGGAAGCACTGTTGGAGACATTAAGGCTGGGCAGGGCAGATGGATTTCACATCTAGTTTGTAAACAAGAGCAGAATGCAATTTTATGGGGGAAATGGTGGATTTGGCTTATTCTTGTGAAAACATGGTTCTAATTCCCAACAAATGAAAGAGTAAAGTCAGGATGCCCACTTTCTTCACTGCTAATTGACATAGTTCTAACAAGTGTTCATGCTAGCCAGAAATCAGGAGAAAGACATTAAAGATGTGCTCACAAGCAGAGAAGACAAAAACCATCCTTATTTGCTGACAACAGGATGCTCTGCCCCAAGAAAACCAACAAAGAGAGTAACTGAGATAATGAAGAGTTTCAAGAAATTATCAGGTTACAAAATCAATAACGTTTCTATATAACAGTAACAAAACCCAGGAGAAAAGAGAAACAAGTCCCTGTGACAATAAGAACAAAATGCATGAAATGTGTGGGAGCCTATTTACCAAGGCAAGCTTAAGATTTGTGTGAATAGAATAATAAAATACTCTTAAAAGACATAAAGAATGATTGAAATAATTGGAGTGTTCATAGATGGGCTGCACCAACGTCATAAAAACGACAATACTACCTAAATTATGGATCGGGTGCTAAACTAATCAAAGTACTGAGGGAATTCTTTGTAGAGTTAGGAACAAAAAGTCCAGGAAAAGAATGAAAAACAATAGGAATGGATACAGAATACCAAAATGCATTCCCCAATGGATATGTGGCCAAAAGATATGAACAAACAATTTCCAAAAGCACTACAATTTCTTAGCAATCATATGAAAGTGTTCCAAATCACTAATGAGAGAAATCTAAATCAAGACAACTTTGAGGTTTTACCCAATGCACTGAAAATTGGTGGGGGGAGGGAGGTGAATGACGAAAGATGAGAACAGTGGAAAGACATGGATACTAACATAGTGCTGGTAGAGCTGTGAATCTAACCAACCATTCTGGAAAGAGAACTATGCAGAGAAAGTTAATAAAATGTCCACGTCCCTTGACCTAGTAATCCCATTGCTAGACATATACTTCAAAGAAGCAAAGATATAAGGGAAAGAGCCAACACACACACACACACACACACACACACACACACACACACACACAGGTATGTTGTTGTTCAGTCTTTTCAGTTGTGCCTGATTCTTTGTGACCCCGTTTAGAGTTTTCTTGGCAAAGATATTGGAGTGGTTTGCCATTTTCTTCTCCTGTTCACTTTACAGATGAGAAACTGAGGCAAACAGGGTGAAGTGACTAGCCCAGAGTCACACAGCTAGTAAGTGTCTGAGGCCAAATTTGAACTCAGGAAGATCAGTATTCCTGATTCCAAGCTCAGTGCTTTATCTGCTGCAGAGCCACCTAGCTGCCTATCTAGCAATCTATTTTATTATTCTTTTTTTGTTTGTTGGTTTGGTTTTTTTTTTTTTTGCGGGGCAATGAGGGTTAAGTGACTTGCCCAGGGTCACACAGCTAGTAAATGTCAAGTGTCTGAGGCTGGATTTGAATTCAGGTCCTCCAGAATCCAGGACCGGTGCTTTTCCCACTGCACCACCTAGCTGTCCCCTATAGCAGTATATTTTGTAGCAAAAAACTGGAAATAAAATAGTTGCCCAATGTGCTACATGAATAAAGTGCATAATTACTATTACATAAGAAAAGGTGAACAGCAAGGATTCAGGGAAGAATGAAAGGACTGATATGTGTGATACATCAGATTGTCAACTAACTCCCTGAGGGCAGGCACTGTCTTTTCCTTCTTTTTGTAGCCCTAGTGCTTAGCATAGTGCCTGGCACATAGTAGGTGCTTAATAAATACATACTGCTTGATGGATGGATGGAAAAAGATGAAAAGTGTTAGAAAAATAATATGAACAATGTCTATGGAAACAATTTTACCAAAGAAATTAATTTGAATATTGTGTGATTACAATGACTAAATTTGGAACTGAAGAGGAGCTAGGAGAATATACCTCCCTCCCTTCTCAGCGGAGGTGGGTGTTGGAGTGGTGGGGCAACTATGAGTTCCCTATATTGCATATACTGGACTTGAATAAGGTATTTGGGTTTTTTTTTAATTAACTGCCTTTTTATCTCTGTCTTTTTTGACATTTGTTGGAAGAAAGGATGGTTCTCTGGCTGGTGTTACAAGAAAAGATATCTAGAAAATATGGTTCTGCTGGACTAGAGGTAGAGAATGCCTCCCTCCTTTTAGCGGCAAGGGCTATGGGTACAAAATGAGACCTACAGTATTAAGATAGCGCACCATAGTGGTGGTTTCTTTTGCTATACTTTACTTCTTTTGTTTTTGTGGGGCAATGGGGGTTAAGTGACTTGCCCAGGGTCACACAGCTAGTAAGTGTCAAGTGTCTGAGGCCGGATTTGAACTCAGGTACTCCTGAATCCAGGGCCAGTGCTCCATCCACTGCGCCACCTAGCTGCCCCTTACTTCTTTATTATAAAGGCAAATTCTATTAGAGGGTATCATTTGAAAGTGATGATCTGAAAAAAAAATTATACTTAACTAATGAATACTTCTGGAGTCCTATGCTCCAGTCATAAGCAGTCCTTGCTGCTCACATGCAGGATTTCTGTGAGCCTCTCTTCCACTCTCCTGAGGCCTTCTGTGGCACAGAAGGCAGGCTCATGATTTCTCCATACTTTGCTGTCCTAAAATAAATAAGCTTTTTTGTACCACATCATGCTGCCTCTTGGGGAGGTATCTACTCTATCCAATGATTCTCCCATTGCTCAGATTATTTCTTGCATCCTCTTTGGGGAATAGTCTTTAGAGCCAGTTTACAAGTAGGCTTCATGCTACAGGCATTGCATTGTGGGAAGATGGAAGAACAGAGGATATTAATCTGAATTGGTCCTTTTCATTGGCCACTTTCCTTATTGGACATTACTCCAAATGGCTCGTGACACTTGGGTGGCTCTGAAGGCCAGTCCCAGAGAACACTAGATCTCAGTGATGAGCACTAATCTATCCACACTCACAGTAGGCTTCTATTCTAATTATTGCATGACAGTAAGCTTTTAACTCATTATAGATAATGGATATTATTACTGCTCTTAGAAAATAATGGAACAAGAGACTGTGAGGACCACTTAACATAGAATACCTCTTCCATCATCCAAGAAGCCTTACCCAGCCCTAAGATCAATGGTCAAAATCAAGCCCATTAGTCTAGCCTATGTTGGGAGGTAAGCAACAGAATAGTAATTCTGATTGTGAAGAAGGCTGATCTTGGGGTTTCTAAGCATGCACAGGTCTGCAGCATTCCATCACTGGAACATTCCCATGGTGTATTTTTCTTGGCTGGGGTTTGGGGGGAGGGGGGGAACATGGAGAGTGTCTGTTTTCACCTCTTCTCTCTCCCTACCTCTAAGTTCCATAACCTAAAAATTCTTACCAAAATAAAACCAAAAACCGGACCACAGATTGGAGGTAGACTAATGGGAAATCTGTCCAGTAGGAAGATAGTAAAAGTACAAGGTTTCTCTCATGTACTGAAGGGAGAGAGGTCTTCCAAAGGTTATCAGGAAAGCATTACCAACTAATTCTCAGAGCTCACAGAGTTCCTTCTGATAAAGAAAAATGAGATTCGGAAACTCGATTTCCAAGTGCATCAAACATCCTTCTGAAATCACAGGCAGAAGGCAATAAAATAATGGGGGACTATTTATGTTTCTGTTCTTCTCACCTCATTACATGCGTCTGACCACACTTCGCACATAATCCTCACAAGCGTAAGCCTCGTGCTTGTGGATATGCAACCTTCTCCCTCTATTACAAATCAGGCTCCAAAGTCGCTCTTCAGTCGGGCCCTGTTCCTGGCCACGGAGGGTCTGGGGCTGGTTTTGTACAATGAGATCAAAGCTCTCGTAAACTGCGGCACAAGGCAAAACTCCGAGAACGTTCAAAGTTGGACCTCAAGGTCCAACCCCTTTGCACTCTATCTCGATGTTTTCACTAAGTACCCAGTTGATCTTGAATTCAGTATCAAATCTGGACTCTCAAACTGTATCAGTGAACAAACTCCTGACACTGATGAGAGTTAGAACTTCATCAAATCCTGAGATGCAAAGAGCCCTGGACCCTAGAAGGCAGCAGACATAGGTTTAAGTCTCAGCTCCACCCTGTAGTCCTTGTGTGACTTTAGGTAAGTCATTTTTCCTTTTTGAGCATCACTCTTCCTTTGTAAGGTAGCAGTCCTGTGAATCTAGATCTTGGAATCTTGAATCTAGATGGGGAAGTGGTGGCCTAGAGAGATTGAAGTGGTGTACTACCACCAAGGTAGAGGTAGCAAGTGACAGGGTCAGATATATGCTATGTGCAGTTCTGTTGATGTGGATTGCTAGGACATGTGCTGGTTGACCCCCACCTACTGGACAGAGGCATGCATCCCTTGGAGGCAGCATGGTACAGTGGAAAGGACCTAAGTCTTGGGGTCAAGAGAGACCTTGGAAGCTTCTCCCACTTCTAAAACTTATTAGCTGTGTAATCATGAACAACACAGTCAACCTCTCTGAGCCTCACTCAACTTCCTTAGCTCTCAGACAGATATAACCGCTACCCACTTCAATGGGTTCCTGATCCCTTGATGTAGGCACTTCTCCCATGGCTAGAGATTACAACCCATTCAGGCTTTCTCATCCCAGGCAATTCTGGTCTTTAGTTTTGTAGAAATTGTCCCTAGAGGATCTAGGCAGTGCATTGAAGGCTTTGTTCTAGATCTCTTAAAATATCAAGCTGAGGGGCAGCTAGGTGGCGCAGTGGATAAAGCACTGGCCTTGGATTCAGGCGGACCTGAGTTCAAATTCAGCCTCAGATACTTGACACTAGCTGTGTGGCCCTGGGCAAGTCACTTAACCCTCATTGCCCCGCAAAACAAAAACAAAAAACAAAATAAAATATTAAGCTGTCCATCATCCCTGTTGACTGACTGGATTTTGTCTACATTTCTCTGATGCCTTTTTCATTTCTTCTTATGCATATATCACCCATTGCTGATATTCTCTAGCCTGTCCATTCCTACCATTTATCCCTCCATTGCTCCTTGGGATCAAGTGCTATTTTGACTCTTCAGAGATTGTACTGGTGATTCATAGCCATTCAGCATCATTGGAATAATTAAAAAGATGGGCTTTGGCAGGTGACCACAATGAAACAGCCCTGACAGTCCCTTCTGCTGCCTTCCTCATTTCACCAGCCATCCCTACATTGAACTTGAGGTAGGGACTCAACCCCCCCCATCCAGTCCAAATGGAAGCCATGGACTCAGTTTGGGAGGGTATGGCTTGGAGCTAAAGTAGGTACTGCTACTTTATGCTTTCAAAGAAGTCTAGACAACGTTACAGCTGGCAGGGCCCTTACGGATCATTAGGTCCAATAGATAGGAGGGCACGGAGGCCTAGGTAGGGGAAGGATTTATGCAAGTACATATAAATAATAGAACCAAGACTAGACCCAAGTCTTCTGATACCACAGAATCCCTGAGTTAGAAGGGACCAACAGATTCTCTAATCCAACCCCCTCTAAAACATACCAAGTGGTCCTCCAGATTCTGCTTAAAGACCCAAAGTCTGGTACCCTCCATCTGCCCCCTAGGCTTAGCCTGACCTTCCAAAATACTCTATTTTAATTGTTTTTAATTTTTTGTGGAGCAATGAGGGTTAAATGACTTGCCCAGGGTCACACAGCTTAGTAAATGTCAAGTGTCTGAGGCTGGATTTGAACTCAGATCCTCCTGAATCCAGGGCTGGTGTTTTATCCACTGTGCCACCTAGCTGCCCCCTTTTTTATTTTAACTTTTTTTTTTCCAAAATACTCTATACTCAAAATGGTCATGCAGCCTTTGAATAAGCAAGTTCACTGACAAGGGAATCTCTACCACCCATTCTATTCTTTGTGGCCAAATTCTCCCACATATTGAACCCAACTTTGTCTCTGGGTGACTTGCTGGAGTTTATTGCTATGAGTGTTCCATGGATGAAAGTAACTAAGTCTGAAAGTCTATTAGGTAGAAGAGCCTAGTGCCACCCAGAAACCTGGAGATGTCACTGTGAACTACCTCCTTCGGGTCTTTTATAAATGTGAGACTAAAAGTAGGCCCAGAATGAATCCCTGGGGGATTATCACTGTTTCCTCCTCCAGAGAGGTGCTCATTTCTCCCTACCTTCACTGCTCATATCTAAGCTAGGCTCCACAAAATGATTAAACACTCACTGAAATCCCCACGATGACTCAGTTTCTTGAGTTTACACGAACCTTATCAAAAACAGCTGTGTGAAAGGCTAAAAAATTAACAGCACTGCTTTCCTTTTAATGACATACATTTACCTCCTCAGCATGTTCTAATCAATTAACCAGGAATTCTTGTACAAAAACCATGCTATTTTCTCCCTAGTAGACTCTGTATTTTTTTTTTGCAAGCAATAGGGGTTAAGTGACTTGCCCAGGATCACACAGCTAGTAAGGGTCAAGTGTCTGAGGCTGGATTTGAACTCAGGTCCTTCTGACTCCAGGGCCGGTGCTTTAACCACTGCACCATCTAGCTGCCCCCAGACTATGTATTTTTAAGTCTTTGGTGATCCTACCCTTCATTTGGGGCCAACGGTTCTACAGTCTCACTCTTATTTTCCTTCTAAACTCTAACAGAGGAGCCATTGGGTCCTGGCAATTTATGATCACCTAATGTGTTATTTTAGGCCCAGAACATCTGGAGCATTTTAGCACTACTTCCAGCCGGTCCAGTAAATTTCAAGGGAACTCCCCAGCATCTCTCTCAGTGCAAACCAAGGCCAAGGATCCAGTTGTTTCCCCCAAACCCATCTCTGACCTAACACAGTGACCTGAAAATGGGGCCAAGGCCCTAACGGTATCTATCCAGCACCCTTTGTGTGCCAGATGCTATATATGGATACAAGAAATCCCAAAGACTTACTCTAACACCCCATTGCAAGTTAAGAGATAAGCAAATGCAGATCTGGAGGGGGGGTGGGAATGGTGATTTTTATAGCTTTTAGGAATTTTTCTCACTCTTTCTTTCCCTCCATTATTGTCATCCTCCTCCGCAGCCTAAACAAAGTAGAACTGGAGACATTTCTTTTATTTGGATCAATACAAATGAGAACTTTCACCTCCATTTTGTGCAACAGACACCAAGTTGTTTCTGGGGCTGACCAGGGAAACAGATCTTACACAACATGGTTGTTCCGAGATATCTGAGGCCCTGCTGCCCTCACCTTGGATGGGATTCAAATCCAGAGAGTTACGGGAGAGGTAAGCTGTCTTTCCCCTGGGTTTCACCTCTCTTCAAATGAATTCCTGTCACATTAAGGAACTTTGACAGAGGTACGATAAGGACATCAGCAGACAAAATCTGGGATATATTCAAACGTATTTGAATCCTACCAAAATGGCCATTTAAAGCCATTAGGGTCATGACTTGATCTTAGCAGCACAGACAAGTCCTTCCCTATCCAAGTGGAGACAAGCACTCTTGAAAGGCCATTCTCTCCTGTTCCAAATCATTGGAGCCAAGTTCACAAAGACCCTTAAAGGCTTCCTGACTTGACCAAAGAGGCCTTTCTTGAGCACTTAGTTCCCATTTTAGTCTGCTTAGTTTGAGTCAGGGATAATCTAACCATTTGAATTCATGTAAACCACGCTTTGAGGGTGCTGATTTTTGTTTTTTAATAAGTTGTGGCAAATTTGGTCCTTTTACAAAATACGTCTGCCTGCAAATGAACACATTTCTATGTATTTCCTTAGGGTCACTGAATGTTAGTGCTAAAAAGGGACCTTAGGGATCAGGATGATTTAATCCAGCTTTGTTTTTTTGTTTTTGTTTTTGTTTTTGCAGGACAATGAGGGTTAAGTGGCTTGCCCAGGCTCACACAGCTAGTAAGTGTCAAGTGTCTGAGGCCAGATTTGAACTCAGGTCCTCCTGAATCCAGGGCGGGTGCTTTGTCCACTGCAGTGCCACCTAGCTGCCCTAATCCAACTTTAAATACATGGTCCCATAGGAAGAAGGATAGATTTGCAATCCGAGGATATGGATGTGAATCCTCCTCCTTCTGCTTCATGTCTGTCACTTGGGCAAGTCCCTTCCCCTCTCTCAGCCTCACTTTTCTCCAATATAAAATGGGGGGGGGGGTTGGACAGAAGGAACTCTGAAGTTCCTTCCAGCTTCAGATCTAAGGTGCTATGATTATTATTCTACAGGAGGAAAATAAAATTCAGAGTGAGCAAGTGATTTTCCTAAGGTCACATAGCAAGTTGGCAGCAGAGTCAAGCTTCTATTCCTACTCCAGCACTCTATAGGTTAAATCATTCTACTTCTACCATCATTAACTGCTTTGAAACCCGGCTTTATTTACTCCTCTTTTGACCCCTATGCAAGTCACTTCCCCAGCTGAGCCTCAGTTTCCTCTGTTCAAGTCTAGAGGATACTAACAGTCCCTTCTAGCTCTAAACCCCATGATGCTATCACTTTACTTGCTCTAGTCTGCATCAGTGCTTCTTAACCCAGGGTCTGTGAGTTTTTTATCTCACACACATGTGCACACACACAAATAGATATTTCAATATAACTGGTTCTCTTTATAATTCCATGTGTTTTATTTGAGAATGGATCCATAGGTTTTAGCCTGTAGACTGCCAGAAGCATCCATTGCACAAGAGAGGTTAAGAAACCCTCATCTAAGGGGAGCAATTCCTAGGTATTCCAGGCTCAGAAAACCACTGATAAAAAGGTGTCAGATGCAAAACACAGGTTGTTGTAATGAAAGTCTTTGGCCTGGCCACCATGCTCTTTTCCCCACTCGTTTTTGAGTTTCCTTTTGTAATGATGACTTCAGTCTTAGGGACGGAACGAACATGTAATTAATATATTTATGATCTTTAAAGGCTCGCTTCGGGCTGTTTGCACAGCAGGATGGAAAGGAGTGGCTTCTTTGTCAGCTGGATGACAAGAAGAGAGAGCAACAAGGCAGGCAGCCACTTGCAGTGTGCTGCCTCACAAGCCCCTGCAGGCCTGTCCAATTCCTGCCTAACCTCAGAGACAGGGCTCCCAAACAGAGGCCCCAGGTTCCACGTGGAGAGACAGAGAGAGGGGGGAGGGAGACAGACAGATATGAAAGGAGGGAGAGAGGAAGACTGAGGGGGGGAGAGAGGAGAGGAAGATAGGGAGAGAATGAACACTGAGGAAAATGGACAGATGAATGAACAGAGGAGAGACAAGAGAGAGAGGAGACAAACAGTGAAAGAGAGGGAGAGAAAAAGGAGAGAGAATGCACACACAGAGAGGGAAAGAAAAAGATACAGAGCCAGGGGAAGGGGGGAAGAGAGAGAGAGAGAGAGAAAGAGAGAGAGAGAGAGAGAGAGAGAGAGAGAGAGAGAGAGAGAGAGAGAGAGAGAGAGAGAGAGATGGAAGGAGAAAGAAGAGCAAAAGAGAGGCAGGAAGGGAAGGGGAGAGAGGGAGAGACACACAGATAGACAGACACCATAGGAGAAACAGTCCCTTGAGTTGGAGGGAGCCCTGTGAGTGCCACAAGTCTCTTTCAATTGTAATTAACAAAAGGCCAGAGAAGGTTTCCTGATCTCCTTGCTGGAGCGCCCAGCCAGTAATTCTAAATGGACAGATGCATTGGCCATAGCATATTGCCAATGAGGAGGCAGGCATCAAGAAGCGATGAGGATGAGCCCAAAGAGGAAATGTATGAACAGAAAAGGAGGCGAGAAGGTCCGACAGCCAGAGCGAGCTAAGCGCTGGGATGGTCCTACCCTGCACTATTGTTTTTTCTCGAAAACGAGGCCTCTAGCCGTGTTGTTTTAGACCCTCTGTGAGGCATTTGCAGGAGTACATAAATGAGAATTGCACCAGATGACAAAGGTCTGGCTGGGGAGCAGTCAGCCCCATTGGAGAGAGTGCCCACACAAGGATGCGATCCTGGATCTATTGAGATACTGAAGTGTAAGAAGACAATGTCTGGAAAAACTCACCAGCTGGAGAGGGTCGAAACCCATGCAGTTTTTCAGAGGTCTCCCCAATTGTGAAAGACCCAGGGTTAGAGCTAGACAGGGTTAGAGCTAGACATCACCTTGGCCAGCCCTGGTCCAGCCTCCTAGACTAGAAGAGAGGAGGGTGGCCTTTTTTTCTTTGAACACACAGACATCAGGGGTCATCAACGGGCACCCACTCCGTTCAAGTGATCGCTAGGAAGCTGAAGGTTTTGTAACAGCTGCTAGCTACATTGTCAGAGAAATGGGGCTACGAGGAAGAAAACTTTGGGTGGGAGAGGGAATGGAGCGCATCTGCCAATTGGCAGGGCAGCTTAAAGGAAGCCTTTCACTAAAAGCTTTATTTCTTACAAGATTTCCTCTTTGTATCAGCAACATGATCTGGACCAAAATATAAAATGCATGATGATAAAGAAAAGGTAATGGGGCAAAACAAAGAGGGAAGAGAGAAGGAAGGAGGGAGGAAGGGAGAGAGGAAAGAAAAGACCCAGGACAACAGACAGCTGGACTGAATCAGAAGAGCACGGCTCAAATCCTAGCTCAGACATTTATTAGCAGTAGGAACGTGGGTAAGTCACTTCCCCTCTGGGCCTCAATTTCCCCCTCCCTGCAAAATGAGGATAACTGTTGGCATACCTATCCACCAGGATTGTTTCTCAACCATAAAGCACTAGAGACTTGAGATAAACTATATAAAATCTACAAGAGGCAAAAATCTTCCCCCCACCCTTGAGCCTTTAACAAGGGTACAGGCCGAATCAAGAGAATTAACAAGGAAAGAAACAAGATGCTTTTGTTCTCGGTCCCCTGCCGGACCAGTCCAAAATCCCACCACCTCTGGTCCTGTTTTCCTCCTTCCTTTCTTTTCTTTCTCCCCTCCCTATAGTTACATAGCCGGGATATACACTTGAACTTCTGTCGTCTTCCCTCTGAGGCCCCTCTAAACAATACTCTCTGTATCTGTGAAGATGTCAAATGAAGGGTCCCCCCTGCCAAGGTAAGCACATGTTTCCACACTTAGGGTTAGCTGAGTACTTTTCTCAATGCAATACAGAGCAGGTGGTGTTATCTCCATTTTACAGAAGAGGACCTCAAGGTGACTAGTTGCCTACCATCACCCAGCTAGTGAGGCCTCGACCTGGAACCTGACCCAGGCCTCCTGAGCCCAAGTCTGGGGCCCTTCCTCCAGGACCACGCTGCCTCTCCACTAATAATGGCGCTCATTGAATCGGCCATGCCCCACTGCCCACGCCGCCTCTCCAAAGACAAGCCTCACACCAGATGGCTCGCCATTCAATGAATCGGCCCTCTGTCTGGGCAAAAGGGGGAAAAAAGCCGCTTCCCTTGTTACATTTTCTTCAATACCAGTCTTCTCCCTCCCAGCTTTTCCCTTCATCCATTCCAAATGAGGCCAACTGCTTATTCATTCCTCCCCCTCAGTGACAAGCACCTGAAATAATATAATTGGAATACAATCAAGAGACAGATCAATAGCTCCATCCACCTGGCCAAACTGTGGCTAGATTCACAAGAGCTTCTGGTCCTTGATTGTCTGGACCAAGTTTAGTTCTAAGCCTAGACTCACCAGCCACTTTGTCACAGTCTTCAGTGAAGCAGTCTAAATTCTCCATGCTCTTCCTGAGCCCTCCAACCACTATGATGAGTTCAGCATGACAAAGTGTGGTTTCTTTGGGAAAAAGGCATGTCCTTAATCTCAAGGAGATTAAAGACAGAAGAGAAGTCCTCCTCTACACCAAAATATTCATATTTTGTGGTAGCAAAGAAGGAGAAACAGAGTGGGTGCCAAATGATTTGGAAAAGATTCAGCACACTGTCCTGTGTGAGTTACCATACATTTGGGTTTTGGACCATGAGAGATGCAGTATGAAGAATTCAGAGAATCCTGGTTAGACATAAGAACTGATGCAAAGCAAAGGAAGTGACTATGATAATGTCACTGAAAAGAACTCTAAAACAGTTAGGGGCTGTGTAATTCTAATGTCCATCTTGGCTGTCAAGGAAAAAAAAGAGAATGCATGTCCCACTTTTCCTTGGGGAGATGAGATGGTTGGGGTGCAGAATGGGACAGATATCATCAGGTTCTGCCTTGACTGCTTCTGCCTGTTTTACTTTTCTTGCAGAGGAAGGATAGAGGATGTATATCTGAAAATGTATATAATGGAAAAACAAAGGGCATCGATAAAATTGTCTTTTAAAAAGACTGGTACATCCTGTTCTACTATTTTAATAATAATGACATTTCCAGCATTTACATAGCACTTTAAGTATAATTCATTTGTACTTCACAACAACTCTTTAAGGTACGTGTTATTTTGCAAATGGAGGTAGACAGAGGTAAAGTAATTTGCCCAGGGTCAGTCAATGTCTGAGGCGCGATTTGAACTTGGGTCTTCCTGACTTCAAATCTAGCACTATTCCCTAGTTATAAGATGGCAGATACCAAGAACCACCAGTGGGGCACAAGCAATGACTCTGGGAATGCTGAAAACCCTTGATCAGAGGCAAAGCTGAAAATGAAGATGAATCACATCATAAGTGATGAGAAAAACCACAGGGAGATCAGCTAAATGAAGCACTCTGGCACCAAGGCTGCCCAACCTGCTAAGCTCACAATTCCCACTGGGAGAGTTGACACATAGTAGGTGCTAGGTAAGTGTTAGCTATTATTGTTATTATCCTCCCTTTCCCATGATCCAATGGATAGATGAAGCTACGATCATTTGCTGTAATTGTGGAGACAAGTCTTTGAACTGATATGGCCAAATTATTTTTTAAAATACTTTGCCATGTGTAAAAGATCCAAGTTTGTTCAGAAAATGAAGCAAGAGGGAAGGGTCTTAAAGCTGGGGATTGGGGTGGGCAGAGCAGTATACTGGAAAGATACTTGGTGTCAGAGGATCTGAGCTGGGTTCAAATCCCAGCTTGGGCAAGTCACTTGGTGCAAGACCTCTTTGATTCCTTTCCTCATCTATTGGCGTTGTCAAAGAGGACCAATGGCATCATGGGGTGAAAAATAAATGGGCTGGACTAGAAGGCTTTTCAAGTCCTGTCCAGCTCTAAAACTATGACTCTGAAAACACAAGGAAGCAATTTCAGACTAGGACCTAAGATCAGAAATGAAAAGGCACTTCAATGCTTATATTCTGCTTTCCTCGGCTCTGGTCCTTGATTCTGCCTTTACTGTATGAAAAGTAATGACAAGTAGTCTCAGAGAAGGAAAGTATTTCACACTTGGGTTTTTCCCCTTGGAATGAGCAGGTGTCTCTACCAGCTTCTGGTGTTTGACCTTAGAGTAACTAATGAGACTCAATTTTGAAACCTGCCTGGGAGGACAGGGACAAAAAGCCAGCCAAGATGAAATGCTCATCTTGTTTTCAAGGTAATCCTTAGCAGAACAATGCTTATCTGCATGAATTAGGAAACACCAACTTAACTGATAGACTTAAATGTCTATCAATAGCCAAACTAGAAGGAACATAGAAGAACACCCTTTGTTCTCTTATCTTTCTGCCTATAAACCAAGGCACTGTTGAGCAAAAGTGAACTTGTCATCATTCCCATTTTTCTCCCTTATTGTTTCAATCTCTTATTTATTTAATTGGCGGGGGGAGCAGGGCACTGAGGGTTAAGTGACTTGCCCAGGGTCACACAGCTAGTAAGTGTCAAGTGTCTGAGGCCAGATTTGAACTCAGGTCTTCCTAAATCCAGGGCCAATGCTTTATCCGCTGTGCCACCTGGCTGCCCCCAAAGGTGAACTTGGAAAGAAAACTCATCTAGGCAAGGAGAGCAGCTTCTATTTATATGCAACATTTTCATTCCTACAATTAGCAGGAAAGTAGAAAGTATGATAGAGATTTGGAGTCAGGGAACAATCTGACCCTGTCACTTGCTACCTCTACCTTGGTGGTAGTACACCACTTCAATCTCTCTAGGCCACCACTTCCCCATCTAGATTCAAGATTCCAAGATCTAGATTCACAGGACTGCTACCTTACAAAGGAAGAGTGATGCTCAAAAAGGAAAAATGACTTACCTAAAGTCACACAAGGACTACAGGGTGGAGCTGAGACTTAAACCTATGTCTGTTGCCTTCTAGGGTCCAGGGCTCTTTGTATCTCAGGATTTGATGAAGTTCTAACTCTCATCAGTGTCAGGAGTTTGTTCACTGATACAGTTTGAGAGTCCAGATTTGATACTGAATTCAAGATCAACTGGGTACTTAGTGAAAACATCGAGATAGAGTGCAAAGGGGTTGGACCTTGAGGTCCAACTTTGAGTGCCACTGCACAGTAACTTACTGACTGACCTCAGAACCTTGATTTCCTTCTTCATCTTTCAAACGGAGACAGAAGACTTGTACTCCCTTAGACTTGGTCTGAGGGAAACCCATTGTAAACCTTAAGGCATCACAGAAATGGAAGCTACCATTATTTATTATATGAATTAGGAAAAAAATGAAAATCCATTTCCAAAGTACAACATGACTCAATGAAAAGTCTGATGTGGGTTGGCCAAATCAAATATGCGAAAGACTTCCAATAGTTCTCCATACCATATGTAATACAATTCTATTTTAACAAAAGTACAGCCATATATAAGGCAGGCGATAGTATTTTTGCTCCAGGGGACCACATTTAGAAGATGCTAACAGCATTTGGGTTTCTTTGGTAAGCTGGGGCAAGCTCCTCCATGCTACCACCCTCAGCAGTAACCCTTGCACGGTTTTGAGCCAATGTCCTTGGGTCCCTATCTCTACTTAAAGGCAGAGTCTGACCCTCCCCTTCCACTGAAGATGCTTTGGCATCGCTAAACCTGGCCCCCAAAATGCTTAGTAATATCTCTCCATTAAAGAAAGTGGCTCTGTTTAACAGGCAGCCTAGGTAACTAATTTCTTGTCCAACAGTCAAGTAACCTAAGATAAGCTTACTTGACTATCTTTTCTTAAATCAGATTACATTGAAGAACTATGCTGTAAACACATTAGACTAGAAAAGTCGGCTGTATCTCAAATTGGAAGATTTGGGACTAGAAGTGGTTTGGAGGCCCTCTTCTTTGAACAATTATCATAAAAGGTTTCAAAAATTAACAAATGCTGAGGGGGATGTGGGAAAACAGGAACACTAACGCACTGCTAGTGGAGCTGTAAACTACTCTAATCATTCTGGAGACCAATTTGGAACCGTGCCCAAAGGGCTATAAAACCGTACATACCCTTTCACCCAGCAATATGGCTACTAGGTCTATACCCCAAGGAGATCAAAGAAAAGGAAAAAGGACCCTAATGTACAAAATATTTATAGCAGTTATTGTTGTGGTGGCAAAGAACTAGAAACTGAGGCAATACTTCTGAACTGGAGAATGACTGAACAAGTTATGGTATATGAATGTTATGGAGTACTACTATGCTGTAAGAAAGGATGAAGGAGGGGCAGCTAGATGGCGCAGTGGATAGAGCACCGGCCCTGGATTCAGGAGTACCTGAGTTCAAATCCGGCCTCAGACACTTAATACTTACTAGCTGTGTGACCCTGGGCAAGTCACTTAACCCCAATTGCCTCACTAAAAAAAAAATAATAATAAAAAATAAAAAAAAAGAAAGGATGAAGGAGATGATTTCAGAAAAACATGGGAAGACATATGAATTGATGCAAAGTGAAGTGAGCAGAACCAGGAGAACAATCTACAAAGTAACAACAATATCATAAAGATGAACAATTGTTAAAAAACTTAGTAGGTTGGATCAATACAATGATCCATCACAACTTAAAAGGACTCGTGATGTAAAATTCTATCCACCTTGAGAAAGAGAACTGATGGACTCAAGAGTACAGATTAAAAGCATGGTTTTCCCCTCTATTTTTCTTGCTTTTGGGGGGAGAACATGGCTAATACAGGAACATATTGTGCATGACCTCATATGTAAAATAATTATCATATTTCTTGCCTTCTCAACGGATGGTGAAGGGGCTGGAGGAAGGAAGAGAATTTAAAATTTGGAATGGGAAGCAAAAATAAGATTTTTAAAAATTTAAAGTTTCAAAATATCTTTTGCAATCAAACCATTCCAAAATAGGGCATGCCTGACAACTAACTAGACATCTAGCCTCTACCTGAAAACCTCTATAGCTTGTTCTAATATAGACAGATCTTACGGTAAAGGAAAAAACAAGGCTGAATTCTTTCTCCCTCCATCAATTTTCCATTCAGAATTTTAACCGAGAGGTGGTTCTACCAGGACCCAACATCGAAGTCAAACTCAACACATTAGATCTAAGAATTCTGCATGAGTGATAGGCTTTGCCCCTTAATCCTCAGTTGTGGATGGAACTTCATCCAACCCATGCCTGAAATTCTTGACCCATAGTAATAAATGATTGTTGACTAACTGCTATATCCCTTCTATGGCATTGCTGACCAGTGGCCATCCATTCTTAACTTGAGGACCTCTCCACTGACGGTGAAACTTTCCTAAATAGTGTGGTCACCTAGGTCCTCCTCAATTAGGCTGCATAAGCAATAATAGCAGCTTACACCTAGGTAATAGTTTAAAGGATGTCAATATATTATCTCCTAGTTATTTGTTTTTAAGAAAGAAATCAGCTGGGCATAGTGGTACACACCTGTACTCCTTGCTGCTGGGAAGGTTGAGGCTAGTGGATTGCTAGAGCTCAGGAGTTCTGAGTTATAGAGTGTTAAGGCATCAAGTCTCTGTACTAAGTTTGACACTAATATGGTGAGCCACCAGGAAAGGGGCGGGAGAGAAGTGATCGGGCTGCTTAAGGAGGGAAGAACTGAGGCAGGCTGGAAAAAAAGAGCAAGATAAAAGTGATCAGCAGCATGTGAGTGACCACTAGACTTCAAGCCTCATTAAGATGAGAAGGGAAAGGAGAAGGGAAGAAAAGGGCAATGAAAAAAAAGGATGTGGTAGTAGTAGGGTATAAGTTAAGGGGAAAACTATCAAGTCAAGGGAAACAAGGAGAATGTTTCAATCATCTTATTGGGTACTTTGTATCAGAAAAGCAAGACACTGTGGACAGGCAGCTATGATAATGGTTTTAAGGGGCACATCTGCCCACTGATCTGGTCCCAGGTAGCTTTCCAAGTGCAGTCAGGACCGAAGAAGCAGCCTTATGAAGGTGACAGTAGGACTTCTCTGAAGAGCCAACTGTATTCTCCCTTGAAAGGCCTAGTCCCTACCTGACTGACCACGCTGCCTTCCTTATATCCACTGAAGAGCACTATGACATGAATTGACAGTTCTTGGACTAAGCCATCCCCAAGATCAAAACAAAATGAAGAGAAACAATGTCCTTCCTCAGTATTCTCTCGTGGTCCTTGAAGAAGATACTTCATTATCCCATAATGACCTTTTCCTCAGCCCGCTACCTCGTCCATGGAGAAAAGAAACATGTTTACAAGGTTGAACTGGAACAAAGAGATAGTCCAGAACAAAGCGCACTTGGAATATAATGTTTCTGCCATGAGAAAGGGGGGATTGCAGTCCCACCTACATATAAAAGTGCGGAGTCCAGGCAGCCTTCAGCAGAACTGCTCCTTGCTTTTCCATCCAGCTTGGAGATCAGAGGACCCTTGCTCCCTACCCCGGTCCCAGACTACAGGCTTGCAGGTAGGCACCTGCTCTCTGAGTTTATCTTGACAAAGCCTATCTTTCATTGTGGATGTTCCTCCATCTCACCCAGTCTTCTTGCCTAACTAGGAACTTCAATATAGCTGAGCGAGAATGTTTTCAGCAGGACCCTGGGAAAGTGATTTTTCTTGATCTCTCTTGTCTTCTATAGGGTTCCTCCTTTCTCTGAAAACTGCAGCCTCTGCTGATATCCCCAACCATCTGTTATGCCTCTCTCATGAGCTCCTCCTCTTTCTGTGTATGTGATCTTCTTTTGCTGCCTGTGGTGTGCCTGTGATACTGTGATTAGTTGGAAAGGCTGAGTTTTCATTGGCCGGCCACCCTGTTGAGTTAAATATCCCCATTCTGATTTTCAACAATTTACACCATTGTCTTTTAGCAAAGACATTTGTAGTATCATCCACATAGGTTTTCATTCTGGATACTTCACATATTTACACTTGGGTTTGCAAAGAAGGACCTGTAAGAATGTGTGTAGGTTGCTAGGTCCCAATTCTTCAAGATGTAAGCTATTACCAAAGCTACAAGACCTCAAAGTTCATGTGACTCTTGAAACATGTTACTCATGTTTCAAAAGCTTATACCCACAGTAAGAATAGCTCTGACAATTCTGGTAGAATATGCCAGGGTAGAGTGTTATACATTTATTTTTTTTTTACTTTATTTATTTTATTACATAAGACAGAAATGCAAATGAGAAGGAAGAGAAATCCACATAGACAGGGGGCAAACTACAATTTCAAAGAGCATCCTGCAAGGTCTCCAAAGACCAAGAAGATGGCATCTATTAAAGGGAAAGACAATGTCAAAGCATCACTTGGGCTATCAGTGGGGCTACTGAATGATCACGGGTCACACTTACTGGGCTGAAAAGGCAGAGAGAAAAAAAGAGGTCTTCTTTTTGTAGGGTAATCCTTGGATCCCCAAATTCAGCGTGATAGGCCAGAAGCATGAGATCAAATAGGGGCAAAAGGGGATGTCCTAGATTCAGTCAGTAAACTTAATGTAGCTCAAACCCCCAGAGGAGCCATGTTGGAAGGTTCTGAAGCAACTGCAGGATCAAATTCTTTTGACCAATATGTATTACTTAATTTTAGAAATGGCTCCCCTGAAAGTTAAGGGTTGACAATATAATTCCTGGTGAGGTGGGACATGTTAAGTATATCGTCATCTTCTTTGGGGGGGGGGAGGGGCAGGGCAATGAGAGTTAAGTGACTTGCCCAGGGTCACACAGCTAGTAAGTGTGTCTGAGGCCAGATTTGAACTCAGGTCCTCCTGAATCCAGAGCCGGTGCTTTATCCACTGTGCCACCTAGCTGCCCCCGAGGTGGGACATATTAAGAGAAATGATAACAAGCCTTTCCCAACCTGTGGTCAGTCATAGAATCTGATCTAGAGCTGGCAGGAACCTCAAAGGCTTTAGACACCAGCTCTCTCAGTTTTCAGAGTAGTAATCTGAGATGTAGGGAAACTAAGGACTTGCCCAAGGTCACAGAGTCAGGCACTTGTCACAGTCAGGACTGGAGGCTATTTTCTCTGCCTCCAGAGTCAGTGTGTCTTTCTACTGTACCATACACCTGCCTGGCCAACAGGTGGAGAATTGCAATGGTCACAGTAACTCATGAAGGTCATGCACCAAGGTGGCATCTGTAAGTTCTATGCTTTGCTGAGCCCTATGCCCAAATTCAAAGCCTGGTCCTGGTTCTATTCATCTGCTGACCCCCTTTCCCAGCCTTTAAATGCCACATCCTCTGAGAAGCCTTCTGTAATCTCCCCTTATGGGTGACAATGACCTAGCCATTCAGCCTTCACAGATCACTTTCTAAGCCCCTTGATTATACACTGATCATGTGATATTATATATCATAAATATCTGCGCACGTTTGTGTCACATTCACCTCTCCACTAGCCTGACTGCCTCATGAGGGCAGGCACTGTGTCATAGCTAAGCTTTGGCCATTTCCCAGGGCCCAGGATGATATTTCATCTGAGGTATCACTTTGGAGATGTTTGCTGAATCACCTCAAGGAGAGGAGGCCATATCAATTGATCTTTGAAAGACAAAGTACATATGCTCTGTTTACTAAGACAGGGATTTGTACTCTATATACTTAAGAGAGATTTCATGGCACAGGGAAGAGTACTGGCCTCTGGGTCAGAAGACCTGGGTTCAAATTCTACCTCCAACATTACTACGTGACTTTGGCCAAGTTATTTCGTCTCCCTAGGTCTGACTCAGTTTCCTTGTCTGTTAAAAAATGGAGGCCTGGGGTGGGGCAGCTGGGTGGCACAGTGGATAAAGCACCGGCTCTGGATTCAGGAGGACCTGAGTTCAAATCCGGCCTCAGACACTTGATACTTACTAGCTGTGTGACCCTGGGCAAGTCACTTAACCCTCAATGCTGTGCAAAAAAAAAAATGGAGGCCTAGACTAAGGGGCTTCTGAGGGCCCCTTCTACTCTGATTCTATGATCCTATCAAATCCAAAATAATTGAGCTTCAAAAAACTTTGCTTACCAACATGCTTACACAGAGCACTTCTCTCCAACAAACCCAGATTGACAATGTATTGACTTGAGTACTCTCCATAGGCATTAAGCCAACTTGGGATCTATACTGCTTGCTAAATTACATTTTTGCATAGAATTACCCCCAAGAGGGCAGCAGAATAGTTTCCCCCAAAGTTTGGAGGTGTTCACAGACAAAAGGTCCATGAGATTTATTAGGGTGACCTCGGTTGCCCAGTAGGGCCAGCCCAAGTCTTTGAGGTGCTACCCTCCCCAACCTGTCCTGCTCCTACCACGCTCCCCTATCTATGCCCAGAGCAAGTAATGGAAGGATGGCTGGCTGGACTTGCCAGGTGAAGCAATTCAGAGGTTCCTTTCAAACTCTTTAAAACAGATGCTTTCTGTCCCAAAGGTATTCATTCTTTATCCACCCCCCCCCAACACACACACTTGGAGAAAAAGAGTTAAGTAAACATGTCAAGAATGTTTGTTGAGTTCTGAGAATGGGTTTTAAAATATATCAAAATTCCTGTTTGGGAAGGGTTACTGTGATGTCTATTCAGGGCACTTCATTATTTCTTTCAAGAAAACCTGGGCATGGCAAAACAAATATTTCCAAAATATCCGAGAGGAGAACAAAAATAAGATGCTGAAATAGATCCAGCTCCCCGACCGCATGCTGGAGAGAGGTGAGCTCTAGCCACCCCCAAAGTCAAAATCTTGGGGTCCTGGGAGCCCGGATGGAGGCTGACCTGAAATCAGCATAGCTCCAGCCAGATCAGGAAACTTTTTCTGGAAAACGACAGTGGGTCATTTGTTTTCCTGTAAATCAGAATTCCAGAAAGCAAAACCACCCTTGTCTAGGCTAGAGCCGAACAAGAAAGCAGGTAGGATTCTAAGTGAGAGGGAGAACCAAAACAAACCAAAAATACATCAGTAGGAGCAAAGAATAAATAGAGAAAAGGGGAAGAGGAGGGGACAGGGAAAACAATATGTCCCTGTTTTTCCTTCTAAAAATATGATTGCCCTAAACATGGCCCTTAAGTGTGGCCAATGCATATACAATAGGACTCCCTAAAGAGGCTCATTGGATCCGCAGAGCTCATCTAGTTCAAGCCCCCTTCATTTTAAAAATGAGGAAACTGAGGCCCAGAGAGGGGCAGCCACCTGTCCAGGGTCACACAGGTTGTAAATGGCAGAGGTAGTTGAACCTGAATGCCAAGGTCACACAGTCGTAATCCAGTGCCAGGACTCCAACTGCATGTCCAGGATAAGAGGAAGCTTTACATGACAACCTTTTCCCCATTCCACGACAGTACTGGGAACACATGAGAGGAGTCAAGAAATATGGCTCCGACGTGCAAATCTGCCACTTAACTTACTGCCTTTGTGACCTTGGGCAGGTAGCTGTTCCTCTCTGGGCCTTTTCTCCCAGTACATAAAATGAGAGGGCTAGACTACATGATATCCAATGTTCCCTTCCCTTGGAACAGGCTACAAATGCCAGTTCTATCACCCTCTACTTTCTAGGCCTCAGTTTCCCCATTGGTGCAAAGAGGAAGTTGGAGCAGATGACTGAGACAGCATGCTACAGAGGCAAGAGGGCTAGCTTTGGGGTCACGGGACCTAAGATCCTTGCAAATTGGGTGACCTTGGACAAGTCATCACACCTCTCTGGACCTCAAGTTCCCAGTCTATGACCTAGGATATGTTAGAGCTGGAAGGGGACTTCAGATGATCCACAGAACCAAAATATTGCCTGGCCAAGTGAATGGAAAACCTTTTAGCAATGAGCGCATTAAGGAAAAATCCCTCACTGAGCAACCATTGCTGAAAGGGCCCCACAAGGAAGTTCGTGAAAGTGTTCACCATGGGGACTTAGCTGTCCAGGCAGTCATTCACTCTCACATGTGGGCCCAGGCAGACCCGGGCAAACTGTTCCCCAGATGAGAAAGATCATCTATTGGAGACGGACGGGGTGGGGCCCTCCAGCAGGCTTCTGGGCCAAGGCCCATCTTTCCAAGATGCCATAGGGCAGCCTCTTCCGAGAGAAGGAAGTCTGCACCAACAGAGCATGGGAGGTCCACACCTCAGGCTAAAGGCTCAGCCCCAGCTAATGTCTTGCCTTTTCGTTAACAAAGCAGAGATAATACCCAAGGCAGCTTCCTCTTCTGAGTGGGAGCTGGGAATGTTATAGCAGCAAGGGCATGTGGGGTGGGGTGGGGGGGGGACACCACAAACATTTGGGCAAGTAACTTCAAATCCTTCTGCCTGGCTCATTTTCCCCAGACATTTCCACCTCCTCCTTCCCTTTGCTGGGGAAGAAGAACTCTGGGGAGCAGGGCTTCCTTTGCTACCTGAGCATACTGCTTCCAAATGTATTCCTTCCCCCCTCTTCTCCACTCCTTCCCCATCTGCCCTGTTCTTTCCCTTCACCTGCCAAAAGTACCTGGATCTGTGACAGTGTTTCAGTGACGCTACTGACCTCATTTTGATACCTATGTTGCCATAGTCTCTCAGAAGATGATGGAACAAGGGGACTTTGGAATAAAGAATATTGGCAGTCACCTATGAGGCCCATAGAATGGAAAGGCCATATGATGAGATGATTTAGAACTGGCAGGAAAACAAAGGATCTAAGACCTGCAAGGGGCCTCAGAGGCCAAGGAGTCCAACCAAGCTTTTCCTGAACAGGAATCTCATTTACAATATGACTGACAAGTGGTAGTCAAGCTTTTACTTGGAGTCTGCCAATGAGGGTTAGCTCCTAAGGCAGCCCTTCCTCACCCTCTGGGCCAACTCTGAATCTGGGAAAATCTGTCCTAGCATCAAGATAAATTCTGTCTCTTTCCCATTCCCATCCCCTACTCCTGGATCTTCCCCTGGGGCCCAGAAAAACAAGTCTAATCCCTCTTCCACATGATAGCTCTTCAAATCTAAGAAGACAGTGATGTCCTCTTCCACCCCAGTCTTCTCTTCTCCAACCACCAGATCCTGAGTGCTTTTCACTAATGCTCATGTCTACAGGCTCTCAATCATACTGGTTACCCTTCTTCCAGATATGCTTCAGCTTGTCTAGCAATGCCTTTTCTATACAGTGTGGTGCCCTGAACTAAAAGAGATCAGCTACAGTCCAATCCCCTCACTGGAATAGAACATGGAAAGAACCAGGGTTTCAGAAAGGGAAAATGATCTGCCTAAGACAGGGGTTTGTAAGCTTTCTTGGTGTCCAGGACTCCTTTTTGATGATATGATAAAACCTATGGACCCTTTCTGAGAATCAGGTTTTTACACACCTAAATTAAAGTATATAGCATTACAAAGGAAAGCAATTATACTGAAATACAGCACTCTCCCTCTCTCTCTCTCCCTCTGTGTGTGTGTGTCTGTTTCAGTCGCTCTGTCTCTCTCTGTCCAAGTTCACAGACCTAAAGTTATGAACCCCCCCACCCAAGGTCCCATAGTCTAATAAAAAATGTAGCCAGCAATAGAACTCAGGTCTCCATATTCCCCATCTAGTTCTCTACCCACTTTCTTGGAAGGCCCTTGGCCCTCTGGCAAATCCTGGAGGTAGCCACTCCCCAGGAATTTGCAAACAGGCCGGTCATAGGGCTAACATACATCTGAACTCACTAGATTTCAAGTCAAGAGGATCAGGGATTCAATCCCAGCTCTGCAATTTACTGCTTACATGACCCTGGCCATGTCACTGGGTCTCAGTTTCCTCGTCTGTAAAATCAGAAGGTTGACCTGAATGAGCTCCAAGGTGCCTTTCAGCTCCAAATCCCATCAGGCTTTGCCTTGGTGCTAACACAGAGCCACAGATCTTGCCCTTCCCTTCCTGGCCTCCCCCACCCTCATCCCCATACTCCACCCCCATGCAAGTTGAACTGAAAAAACTAGGCCCAGCTAGGTTTCAAGACAGGCTCAGCACAAGGGATCAGTTCCTCCGGAGCTGAGGTTTCATCCTGTTCAGCCCACCAGGAACAGCAACGGCATTTAAACTGGGAGTGATGAGCCAAACAAAAACAAACCAAAACAGGGGGTTTTAATCCCTCCGATAAGAAAACACTTAAATTTAGTCACGACTTCCTGTTTTGCAGCTCCTGTTTCATTCAGCAGGGCATCCCAAACTGCAGTCCACATGCATCCTTGTAAAAGGGGAACAAAGAGAAACAGATAGGAAATAAATAACACTCACGGCTTGGGAAACGACTCTTAGGGAGCCCAACCTTGCAGGCCCGCTAAAGGAATGAATAGTAACAGCAGAAGGTGATGGTTAGAGAGCACTTGAGAGTCTGCAGGGAGCTTTGCTGTTGTGATGCTTCTGATGCACATACCAGCCTTCTTTAGGGAGAGTAGGTATCTCCACTCGAAGGGGGAATAAACAGAGGCCAGGGAGGTTAAGTGACTTCCCCAAGGAGACACAGGAAGCTTCCACTGGGAGCTAGGTCTTGGAATCAAAGGGGCTAGAGCTAGGAGAGAGGCCTTAGAGTTCACCTAGTCTAGCCCTGCCCCCACAGTTTTACAGGGGAAGTCAGAATTTGAAGCCTAAAAGCCACGTTTTCCCAGAATGCTTCACTTTATGTCAAGACTGGTCTTAGTAGCTGCTGGCAGACAATATCTAACAAGGTCAACAAGCATGGTCCCTTGCACATAGCAGATATTTAACAGATATTGGCTGAATGAAATTGAACTTAATTTTCATCATCACCAATGTCAGCAACTCAAGGGTGAAGAGAAGGGCTTTCCAGACATTATTCCATTTGTTTCTCAGAATAGTCCTATGGAGGGAAATACTCTTGCTCCCATTTCCAAAAAAAGAAACTGAGGTTCAGGGAGGTATAAGTGACTTGTCTAAGGTCCCATTCATGGTAAGTGAGCGAGCCTGGACTCAAAACCAAGTCTGGATCCCCAAGATACCCTAGCTCTTTTACTGCAGCCTGTTTTTTATACGACGCTCAGTCTAACTTACATCCTCATAGGAAGTATGGACAAAGACTCATGGAAGTATGGTGCAGTGGAAAGAGGAGGGGATTTGGAGTCCAAGGATGGACTCAAAGTTCAAATCCTGCCTACATCACTGGCAATCTCTATGACAGTAGGCAGGCCTCTCTAAGTCTCAGTTTCCCTCCTCTGTAAAATTATGGCAATGGACTACAATCAACAGTACCTACTCTAGTAAGCTCCAAATCTATGAGCCTGTGAAAACGTGATCACTAAAAACACCAGCATTGAGTCCCTGATGTGTGCAAAGGACCATGCTGGGGGGGGGCAGAGAAGACAAAATTTAAAGAAGACATAGTCCTGGGCCCTTGTGGAAACTCACCATTTAAGAGGGCGAGGAGAACCCAAGACTATGCATGAGTATATGTGATATTTCCTAATAAGGCAATTAGCCAGTTATAGACCAAAGTCTCTATTATGTTTTGTGTTCTCTACTGAAGGCTTGCTCATTAACATCCTGCTTCTAACTAGGCCACAGAATGCCCTCAGTTGGGCATCAGGCCACAGGGAGGGAAAGTGCCCCAAAGGAGAGGCCCTCTTTCCTCTTGCTTCTCTGCAGGCTCCACCATTTCTAAGGGCTATGGGTGCCATTTAAGTTTAGAACCTAGGGATCAAGGCCCAGTTACTCCACCCTAATTAGTGGTCCGCGGTTATGGTGACGATTACACTATTTTCCCAAGACAAAACTAGCTCTTTGGGGGTGGGGGGAGTTGGGGTGTTCATGGGGTAGATCCTTAACCTGTGAACAGGCATGCCTTACCTCCCACAGGCTTCCAATCTCTGTAGAATCCCAAGAGTCCCTGGGTTCCAATCCCATTTCAGATACTGATGTTCTCAGTGACCCTGAGTTAGCCACCTACCCTCGGTCTGCCCCATCTTCCACATATGTGGATGGCTTCAGGGCCCAATCCAGCTCTAATGCTATTATCTTGTGATCTCACTAGTCCACTATGAGTCTAGTTCTCTTTTCCATCCCCAAAGGAAACTAGCTAATTAAAAAAAAAGTCTGCCCAAACATCCTGTCCCTGCCTT
Organism: Dromiciops gliroides; assembly: GCF_019393635.1. Classification (NCBI taxonomy): domain Eukaryota; kingdom Metazoa; phylum Chordata; class Mammalia; order Microbiotheria; family Microbiotheriidae; genus Dromiciops; species Dromiciops gliroides. The sequence continues at coordinate 48,553,001 of NC_057867.1, forward strand.
GTATACCTATCTGTGCTAAATGAAGCTGTTTCACATACTCTTATCTATGGAAAGATTTCGGGGGTGGATTGTGGTATGGGGGCTGGGGAGTGTGTGTAGTGGGGGGCAAAGGGAACAGGGACTCATTTGGGATTTTCCATCCAAGAACATACTTTTTAGTCACAACAGGCTCTGAAAACAACCAGATCAATCTGGAGACCTAAAAAATATATGGAGCAGGGGGAAGTTGGCCATACATCAAAATGTTTATAAGCTAACTGAAAAGTCGTAGCCAAGTCCTTATCTGCTTCACAGATTTCAGAGGTCCGAAGTATGGAATGAAAGCATAGATCAGGTATGCATGGAGATGACTTAAGGGAGAAAGAATGCCCAACCTTATTATCAAGCTCTATATATGTCCTCCACATTCCAAGGCACCGACACCAAGGCCAGAGTCCAACATGTTGTCATTAGGTTCAACACGCACATGCAATTTCTGTCTGCCTTCTCCAAAGGGGTAAATAAGCTCGGGGAGAGGGGAAATCAGCGTCACGGACATTGATTTCCAGTTTTCCAAGCTCTGGTATTTCCTTGTCTGTTACCGTAGACATCCAATCAGTTTCCACGTTCTCTTGTTTCTACATCTTTTAAACAACAATTTAGCACACATTTAATAGGGCTCTGGACAAGACGCTGCCCATGAGAATCAGGGGCAAAGCCAGACTGCCAGTCAAGAGAGACCTGGGTTTGAATCTTGCCTCTGCCATTTACTAACTGTGTGAGCCTAGATGAGTTCCTTCACCTTCCTGGGCCTCAGTTTCCTCCTCTGTAAAATAGGAAGTTGGGGTGGGGTTGGATTAGATGACATCTGAAATCCTTTCCAGGTTTAGGATTCTATGTGTGATTCTTGGCAAGTTCCTTTAACCTCCCTGGGGCCTCGGTTTCCTCACCTGTAAAATACAGTGTTGGGATTAGATGACTTCTGAAACCCTTTCTAGCTTTAAATCCATGATCTTAAATAATATCTAGTCTGGGGCAGCCAGGTGGCGCAGTGGATGGAGCACCAGCCCTGGAGTCAGGAGGACCTGAGTTCAAATCCGGCCTCAGACACTTAACACTTACTAGCTATGTGACCCTGGGCAAGTCACTTAACCCCCATTGCCTCACCAAAAACAAAAAAACAAAAATAAAATAATATCTAGTCTTTAAGAAGTCAGGAAACAGAGGAAAGCATTGTCTTGTACCTAAAAGACTGTTCCTTTATATGCCTTGAAACACACACACACACATACACACACCCCTATTTGACTCAGGAAAAAAAGCTTCCCCTCTTTTAGTCCCCAGGTGAGAGGCCCTCAACAGTACAAGCTGGTCACTGGGCCAGCAGGGAGGGCAGAAGCATCTGTTGGGGCTCTGTCATCCACCCTGCACTTGACTCTGGGAATGTGGGTGTTTGCAAAATGTCTGGGACAGTTCACCCCAAAGAAACCCTTCTCAGGTCATGTGGGGAGAAGGCTGTCCTGCAGTAGAGGGAGTGCTGGATTTGGACTGAGAGGAATCACTTTGGGCTCTAGATGCAGAGCAGTAACATAGTAGATAGAACTGTGAACTTGGAAGACCATAGGTCCGAACATTGCCTCTAACACCTGCTATGTGACTTTGGGCAAGTCACTTTACTTCCTTCTGGGCTTCAGTTTGAACCATCTGTAAAATGAGGCAGGTTAATGGCCTCTTCCAGCTAGAGAGAAGGATCCTACATCTTGGTTAAATCATTCTCTCTACACCTCAGTTTCCTTATCTGTAAATTAAGGGGGAAGGATTAGATGACTTCCAAAAGGGAGGTCCCTCCCAGCCCTAAGTCTCGGATCCTCTCTGGGACCTACCCAAGTAGCTTCCCCTGCCCACAGTCTGTTTTCTTGTCTGTAAAATGATGGGATTGGTTGGCATGAGCTCTTAGGGCCCTCCCAACTCTAACCCTATGATTCAACCCGTCTCTACAGCTATAGAACAAATCTCTTTCCACATGCCACCTGGCATGATTCACATCTCCCTCTACATGCTACATGGCATGACAGCCGAAGCTATCAAGCAAGACCCTGAAGTCCTCATGACCCAAGCTGAGTCTGAAGGCAAAGGTTGAGCACACAAGCATCCCATCCTCGGAACAACATAGAAGAGCATGTGCTCTTGCCAGTGACATCTCAAAATTAACCGCTCACTTGAGATTTGTTAATGCCATCCGGGAGTGGGGAGGCAAGATAGAAAAATAGTTCAGAGTCGAAGAAGAGGGGAGTTTGCCCTTTCAAATCAAGTCTACGCCATACAAAATGGGGGTTTTCTGGCCATTTGGAAGTCAAGGCTGTCATCCTGAGATCTTTTCAAGTATTCTCAAAAGGAAGTTTTGATTCCTCCTTCCTCCAAATCAAATTCCTAGCAAAGTGCCCAGATACTCTATTCAGCCTCTGAAGAATCTTAAAATGCTACTTAAAGGCTGAATTGCCATGATTTTCCCCAGTGGCATATGGAGTTTTGGTCTAACAGCTAATGCAGCCTGACTTAGGAGAGGGGCCCATCCTCCCTGAAGATTAACTGGAGCCTGCTCAGGCCCCAGAAGTTAGCCATTACTCTTACCCACACACACATGCCCCCAGCACCTTGTTTGTTTAAGAAGTCTGAAAATTAGCAAACCTTTGGCCACCTCCCTACCCTTGTGGTTGTCCCTTTGCAATGTGCACAACCATGCTTAATGGAAGTCAAAAGCTTATCTTCGGGGGGCTGGCCTCCCCTCACATTCCTCTCCCTGCCCCCCTCTCCTTTTCACTGTGGTCTCTACTTTCAATATGCACTCATTTTCCCCAAAGATTTGTCCCCCCAGGATTCATTCAAAACTCCCTTTCAGTGGCTTTATAAAGACACCTGCTTTCATAAAGAAGCTAGGAGTTTCTTCCCGAGCTGTTGATTTCACATCAGGGTTGTCTCCACTTTTGCAGAAAAAGTTTTGCCTTGATTTGAATGGATTTTTTAAAAATCCCTTGGAAGGGAAAGAAGTCTATCCAGTGAGATCCAGGATGAGCAGCACATTCTCCTCTCTCCTCTCTCCTCTCTCCTCTCTCCTCTCTCTCTCTCTCCCTCACACACACACACAAAATAGAATCTGACCATTTCTAATTCATTTTTCAGTTGTCAGTAAACACTGGAGATGAAAACCTATTGTGGAAAAGGGAAAACAAAAGCCTTCTAAGTCTCCTGCCAATCCAATCATTTTGTCCAAAAGTTCAGCCTTTCCCTCCCCATCCCCCCCTGGAAATGGGGCGACCCATTATTAGCATGGTAACTCTTTCCTATTAGCTGTTTTCTCCAAGTACATTGAATCAATAGACAAGGATTTATTAAGCATTTAACGTGGGCCAGACGATGGGAAGAGTGAGGCCGAAATCAAGCCCTCCCTACCCCCAAAGAGCTCATGTCTGACTGTGCTCCTGTACACCATCCATTGCCCTTTCTTTCTTTCTTTTTTTTTTTGGTGAGGCAGTTGGGGTTAAGTAACTTGCCCAGGGTCACACAGCTAGTAAATGTTAAGTGTCTGAGGCCGGATTTGAACATAGGTCCTCCTGAATCCAAGGCCGGTGCTTTATCCACTGCGCCACCTAGCTGTCCTTCCACTGCCCTTTCAAAAGCCGAAGCGGGTTTCTTTGCCACCTTTGCCACCTTTGCCAAAGAGACGATGGACCCCTTCGTGTTCAGGGCCTTTGAAACCCAGTTCCTGTGCTGCCTCCTATTCTGTTAAGTTAGAGCTCTCCCTTAATTCAGCCACTGTGAATGGAAGGAGGCTCTCAGACTTCCAGTTTATTAAACCGTTTGTTTATTTTTAGCTTGCTTGGTTTGCCCTAAAGAGGAGTTAGGTGGGGAGAGGATAAAGCACTGGACAGGAGCCAAGAAGACCTGACTTTAAATCCTACCTTATCCACTGAGACTACCTAAATGACCCTGGGCAAGTCACTTACTCTTCCTGGGCCTCGATTTCCTCATCGTAATGATAGCACTGGCTTTCCAGAACTGTTAGGAGGCTCAAATGAGATAAGGTATAAAAGACATGTTACAAACCTCAAAGTGCTCTGTAGAAATTCTGGCTATCACACAAATGCAATGACAAACAGAACAAAGCACTGGTATATATTTCAGGGATGTCAAAAATGGGAAAAGCATTTTGAAATATCCTGCTCACACCTCAGCCATCCTCCACTCTGTATACTCAATCTTTTTCCAAAACGGGGTTAAGTTATATTTCCTACCCATTCCCCACCCCCCACCTCTTCTGTAGAATCGAAGTTTCTTCCGGGTCTAGCTCTATGATCACGTGGTTCTGATTGAGCGTTGGAAAGCACCTTAGATTCCAACTCCCTTATTTTAAAGAGGGGGAAACTGAGTCACAGAGCTGTCAAGTGACTTGCCCAAGATCAAAGAAATGATAGAAAGCAAAACTCACAGAAGTCCAGCTGGCAAGAATCTCAGAAGTTATCTAGCTCAATGCCCTCGTTTTACGGGAGGAAACTCGGGCCCTGAGAAGGGCAATGATTTACCCAAGATCACACAGGCAGCAAACAACTGAACTGGTATTTGGACCCACGTCCTTAAATTCCAAATCCCCGACTCTTTCCACTGAATCTCGATGCTTCTCAGTTAGCAAATCACAGCAACACGTGGGGCACTGAGTAATGAATAATCCCAAAGGGCTGAAGGTGGAGAAAGGTTGAGGAAGGCAGGCTTGAAAGAAATATCTGCCATGCAGAAATTCTCTGGAGACCCATGAAACACTCAAAGAATTTGGATCGGGGAAACCAGTGCCCCAGCTATGGTAATTACCAATCAACCATCCCCAAAGTGGATCAAAATAATTAACACTCCACTTGTTTAAAAAAAAAATCCAAATCACTCCCATATGATCACTCAAACAAGCAGGGGCCCTCTCAACTCGTTGATTACTCAAGTCCAAAATGAAAGCTGACAAGGTGAACTAGCGGAGGTGGGTGGTTAAAGCAGCATAAAAGAAAATGCCCTTTTTTTCTTAAACAAAATAAATGCGTTAAGGGGGGGAGCTCCTCAAAACCCACCCACATTGTTCCAAAAAGTTGTTCTCAGGGCAACCCCCCCCCAGTAGGGAGGATGTGGGTTCTGTACATGCCAGGGCCAACACCAGCACCGACGGAATCTGTCCCCCAAATCTTCTAGTTAAAAAAAGGCAACAAACAGCACAGACTTCAGTTTAATGTCAGATCCCTAAACAAAACAACATGTTTTTAGGGGAGCAGTGGTGGTAAAGTCAAGGAGAGAAGCTATTTGCTAACGATCATAAAGGGCTACCAGAAACTCAAATCGTGAGATAACCACTCCTTCAAGTGAGAAGCGAGGTGGGGGCCCGGCTTAGACAACTTAAAAGGCATTGATTTACCCAGAATGCCTGTGCCCCCCCTTTTAGGGTTCCAGGTTTGAGCTGAATTTTCTATACCTTTATCCTTTAAAGGAGACAGCAGCCTTCATCTCTCCTTTCTAACTTAGATCTAATGTCTGCGATTACATAAGTGATGTGCTCAGTGCCTCTGTTTAAATGAACCTTCCCTCTCTCCCTCCAGTTATTCAGCCTGAAAGGGCTCTCCTTTCCTCAACCAGGACTGAATGACCACTGTCTTGAGCACTATTTCGGGACCAAGGCTCGATATTCAAAAAAATTCCATAGACTCCCTAAGCAAAAGGGATGTTCTTTTAAGACCACAGCTGGGGGGGGGGGCTGGGCGGGGGGGGGGGGGGGGGGGGGAAGGCTTGCGGCAAAAAGGAAGTTTCAATTACTTTGGGAAGCCAAGCAGAAACATTAAGTGAGATCTAAGCAATCTTGATTAGCTATGACAAGGAGACCTTAATACTTTTGTTTCATGAAGGTCCCAGAACTTTTTGCTCAACTAGTTGAAAGAAATGCGTCGGCTCAGTACAAAACCCGGCACCCCCACTTGCCTTACTAAGAAAATACAATTGGGGGGGGGAAGGCGGCCTTTGCTTAAAACTGCTTCCCATTCAGGCCCTTCTTAAGAGTACATCAGAACATGCACTAAGCTTTTTCTTCCTTTTCAACTCCAAACATACTTGGAAAGCCCAGCAAATTTCTGATTCTCATGGGTGGGGGGAGGAGGGGGGGCAGAAGAGAAAAGGAAAATCTAAGCGGGAACACTGGAATTTTCCCCCTTCTGTTCCCCAGGCTAGGCTCGGTTAGTTCTCTCTCCCTTTTGCCTTATGTCTGTGTTTCAATATATCTCTGTCTCTCTTTCTCAATGCCTCTCTCTTTCTTTGTGTTTCTAAACGTCTCTGTCTTTCAATCTCAATCTCTCTCTCTCTCTCTCATCTCTCTTTGGGTGTTTCAATGTCTCTGTCTCTCTCTGTGTCTTCTCTCTCCCACTCAGACTTGATTCTTTTTTTCTCAGATTGCTGTCCCGCCTTAGGGAAATTGGCAGCACCCAAAGGGCTGAAATAAGTATGCTTTTCAACCCAAAGAGGCTCTCAGAATAATAGAGCCCATTGCTATCATTTATATACCAAGAGACGCGTCTTTAGACTCAGAGTTTGCCACAGAGGGGTATGCATTTATTTTCTTTCTGAGAAAAAAAGTTCAAGTCGATTCCCAGCCCTAACCCACCCAGTGCCCTAGAACAGAAAAGAATAAAGAAAGAATAAAAAAAATAAAAATACGGCTCATGCTACAATGCTAGCAACAAAATTTCTCATGAATAGAGGACATTAACTGAACCCTAGAGGAGACAATTGGACTTTGGGGAAACTTTTAAATGTCCTGAAATCCAACTCTGGCCAAGAACTCCCAGGAAGAGCAGTGTGGTACAGTGGGTTTGAAGTCAAAAGCCATGGTTGCGAATCGCACCTCTGTTGCTTACTGGGAATGTGAGCCTGGCAAGCTCCTTCCTCCCCTAGGGCCTGGAATAGATGATCCCAAAGGGTTGCTTTGAGCTCTAGATGCAGAGTAGTAACATAGTAGATAAAACAGTGGACTTAGAAGACCATAGTTCCAATTTATTTAGCTATCCCTAGTGAAAGAGCATCTATTCTGTTTCCAATTTTTGGCTGCTATAAAACTGCTTTTAGGAATATATTGTTGTATATGGAGCCTTTCTTTCTCTCTTTTATCTCCTTGGGGTGTGTACCTATTGATAGGACCTAAGAATTGGGAAATTTTGGTAATTTTCTTTACATAATTAAAAACATCTTTTTGTGCCGTTCCACTCATGTATTGGTAGTACATGTTGTTCCACAAGCCTTCCAACAGTCACCCTTCCCATTGTTTGCCACCTTTGTCAGTCAGCTTGGTGTGAGGTGAAACACCAGTGGTTTTAATTTGCATTTCTCTTATAAGTAGAGATTTGACACACTTTCATGTGGTTGTTAATAGTCTGAAATTCTGCTGAGAAGTGTTTGTTCATATCCTTTCACCACATCCATTGGGAAATGGTTCTTGTCCTTACATATTTATTAGTTGAGATATATATCTTGGATAATAGACCCTTATCAAAGATAACTGATTTTCTTCTTTATTATTCCTTTCTTATATTCTTTAATTTTTTTGCAGGGCAATGGGGGTTAAGTGATTTGCCCAGGGTCACACAGCTAGTAAGTGTCAAGTGTCTGAGGCCAGATTTGAACTCAGGTACTCCTGAATCCAGAGCCGGTGCTTTATCCACTATCTTCTTTAATTTTAAATAATCAAAATTATCTCTCTGTTGTGATTACCTCAATGTTTTTGTTTGGTCAAGGGATCTATTTAATCTTTTGTTGGGTTTCACAGCCAAAGCTGTGAAAGGTATCTACTCTTATTCTTTCTTTCTTTCTTTTTTTAAATTGCAGTCACCTCGGGCAGCTAGGTGGCGCAGTGGATAGAGCACCGGCCCTGGAGTCAGGAGTACCTGAATTCAAATCCGGCCTCAGACACTTAACACTTACTAGCTGTGTGAGCCTGGGCAAGTCACTTAACCCCAATTGCCTCACCAAAAAAAAAAAAAAAAAAAATTGCAGTCACCTTTAATGTTCAGGTCACCTATCCACTCTTGAGCTTATTGTGGGATATGATATAAGTTGTTGGTCTAAAGTTAATTTCTGCCAAATTGCGCTCCAGTTTTCTTAACAGTGATTGTCAAATATCGAGTTCTTTTCCAAATCATTTATGCATTCAGGTTTATTGAACATTGCGTCATTGAGTTTGTTTCTGATTCTTCCTTATCTGGTCTGTTCTAGTGATCTCCTTTTCTATTTTTTAACCCCACTTCCACACTTTAAAAGAGTCACAAGACAGTCATGATCTCCACATTAATAAAATCTCAATCTCAATCTCTCTCTCTCTCTCTCTCTCTCTCTCTCTCTCTCTCTCTCTCTCTCTCTCTCTCTCTCTCTCTCTCTCTCTCTCCTCTCTCTCTCTCTCCCACCATTCTCTCAGCTCTACATACTATGTTGCGTCTAGGTCAGATTTTTCCATCCCATCCCAGAATGCTGCATATTTTTACATCCCTAATGCTCACAGTTGCACTGACAAAGACAGCCACTTTTCATCTCCTGAAACATTCCTCTGTTCCCTTCTTTGACAATCGACTGAAAAGCGTCTCTTCCAGGAGATCCTATTTCTAGGAAAAGTGCCTGTTACTCAAAGGTCACACACAGAAACCCAGACGCACAACAGCCAGCTTTTGTAACAAGAAGTATGTCAGTTCATAGCATTAAAACTTCTTTCCATTCGGATGCACTGGCAAATCCAGCCGGCGTCCAAAAGAAAAGGATAGGCAATTTAAAAGAAGGCTCCCTTCCTAATTGTCCTGTGGCTAAATTGGGGAGTCTTGATCCTAACAGCATGCCTGCTTTCCCAAGATAGCATATGTTCAGCTTTTATAGCCACACTTTATAAGCTATGAATCAAGTCTACAGGACGGGGAGTTTATAGGGACACTAACATAGAAGTGAGGCTTCCCTCAAGTGTGATTAGAACCCTGCCAACACTTTTAACCTCTAAAACACAATCCTGACCTATTCCTTTTTCAGTCCCTCATTCTATGCCCTTAGGATTGAAAGAGCATTTAACCAAATGACATTCCTGTACCCCAGCACCCCACTCCTCAGAAGTACTGAATTGGAAGCCTGGTTAAGTCTTTGGGGTAAGGCACCTGAGACAATTACAGAGTATTTTAGGGAATCTTTGAAGGCTAAGGGCATGGCTAAGTGGCCAAATGTTTTCTGCTCGTAACTTTTTGGAAAGAATCAGAAGGCTTTGCCTAACAAGCTCGGCCGTTTGCAGTTTCTTGGTATGTGGTTTGGAAAAGTTCTCATTTTTTTGGACATGGTTGAAATAAATGTGCCTAAAGGTTGAACTTTCAAAATGCTTACTTGTAAACAAAGAGATAATTGCTAATATATATAATACACACACACACACACACACACACACACACACACACACACACACACATATATATATATATATATATATATATAGCATGGAAGCCCAGCACAGTGAATAGAGCACTGAACTTGGATCACTGAAGACCTGGGTCCAAATCCTGCCTCAGTCACATAGCTGTGATCTTGGGGAAAAGTTATAACCTACTCTGAGCCTATTCATTCATCTGTAAAATGGGGATAATAATATTAGCTACCTCAAAAGGTTATTGTAAGGATCAAATGAGATAATGTCTGCAAAAACATCTGGCAACACTTCTAGTATAGTATCAATGCCAGATAGTAGAAGTGAGAAGGAGAAGGAGGAAGAGGAAGACGAATGGTGGTGGTGGTGATAGCAATAGCAATAGCAATAGTAATAGTAATAATAGTGGCCTTAGACACTTACTAGCTGTGTGACCCTGGGCAAGTCACTTAACCTTGTTTGCCTCAGTTTCCTCATTCATAAAATAAGCTGGAGAAGAAAATGGCAAACCACTCCAGTATCTTTGCCAAGAAAATTCCAAATGGCACCACAAAGAGTAGGACACAACTGAAATGATCGAACAACAATGACCAACTCTATCCAATAGTAGGGATCACAATCCCACTGTACCTGATCATCCTGAGTGACGCATCCACATCCTTGAGGAAATACTCAAGGGGAGGAGGTGATCTACCCAGTGTGATGGAGACCTCCCTTTAGGTCTTTTAACAATAGTGGGCATCAGGCTGTCACCAGAGCAAGTCTAACCCACCTCCTTTTCCAATCCCAAAGACTGACCTTTTCTTTCTCTGATTTTCAATGTCTGGACACATTTTCTTGTATTGTTTTTGTTCTTTCTTACCCAAACAAGTCGTGTGTGTGTGTGTGTGTGTGTGTGTGTGTGTGTGTGTGTGTGCGCGCGCGCGCGCGCGCAAATTTGTTTATATAAACTTCTATAAGCTTCATGGTACATCAAAACCCATAATCATGGACCTGAGTCTAAGGTTCATGAGTCACCTCAAAGACATGCTAGGCTTGATCTGCTTGGCTACAGAGTGGAAGACTAAGAGGAATAGGTGGAAACGTAGAGGGACAAACTTAGGGCTGGTGAAAAGCCAAAGCTCTCAGCAATGAGGGCTGTCTAAAATGGAAAGGGCAGTCCTAGGAGCTAGTGGGGTCTCTCCTTCACTGGAAGACTTCAAGAAAAGGCCATTTAATGGGTGAGAGATGTAGAAAAAAACCAAGTCCAGGCAGTGAATGGCCTAGATGGCTTCTCAGGTCCCTTTCAACTCTAACGTTCTATGGCTGAGATCTACTGGATGTTGTCTTTCATTCCAATTCTCACATGCAAATTATCATTGGTCATAGGCTGCAGCTTACTTATGTCTATCATATAAACCTATCATGCCCTTTGGGTGACCCATGGCAGTTAGTTTTCTTCCATTCTGATGTGGTGGCCTAATATTCAAAGTTGCATCACATTGCCACAAGGATCTTGGTTTGACATGATGGCAGGCTGATTCATTTTTTTTTACTATATTAAAAAAGATAGGGTGGCAGCTAGGTGGCGCGATAGTAGATAAAGCACTGGCCCTGGATTCAGGAGGGTCTGAGTTCCAATCCGGCCTCATACACTTGACACTTACTAGCTGTGTGACCCTGGACAAGTCACTTAACCCTCATTGCCCTACCAAAAAGAAAATAAAAGCAAAAAACAAACAAATAAAAAAAGGATGAGCTCTTCTGTTAGGGAACAGTATGCAATCACTGAGAGCCCTGCACAATTTCCCTAAAGCAATCGACTCCCACCCTTCCTCCTATTCACCTCTGGTCTCAGAACACTAACCAGGTGTTTTCTCTGTCCAAGATATACAGAATGGTGAACGACCAGCTCAGTGGTACGTCCGACTCTGCACAGTCACAGTGAGGGCAAAGAGGCATTTGTGATCTACTTAGTCATGCCTGCGAAGCTTCCTGGGGCCAACTCTTTTGAGTGGCTGTGAACTCATGTATGTAGGAAGCTCTGTCAGCTTGATGCAATCGGTACAATGTCATCTGTTAACAGAAGCTAGGGCAGGATAGCTTCCATTTCCAAACTCCCGTGACATCTCAGAAAAAGCAGAACTCCTTCCCTTTCCCCATCAGTCCTTTCTTGACACCCTTTTCAACTTTGATACCCAGGGCCAGTTATTCTAGGCAAATCCTATGAATTCTCCATAGGATTGCTTCATTTCTGTTCATTTTCTAACTGCCCGTGGTACTTGGCTGCAGATGTGAGCACTGCTTACCAGATGTTTAACCCTGGATAAAGCAGAAATGATGAAAAAAATCAGGAGGGATTTGTACAACAGCAGGCCTGAGTTGGGGTACCAACTTAGCGACTCTTTTGATGGTCGTGAGTCACCAAGCATTTCTTAAGCATTCACTAAGTGCTGGAGATATAAAGACAGCCAAATCCACAGTCTCCACCCTCAAGGAGTTCACATTCTAATGGGGGAGAATGATGTGTGACAATGAGAAACTGACTTTCATTCTCCATGTTTCAGTGTCATCCGCCATACAATGAGAGTTGGGGTTTTTTAAAGCTCTTTCGACTCTAACATTCTCTGAAAGCTCAACCGTAAGGTGCGATCTCTCTCGACTTCAGTTTCATTAACTTCCAAATGAGGGCATTGAACCAGATGACCTTAGAATTTGTCTAGCTCTATATCTATGGTCTTTTCTAGTTTTATTTTTGGGGAGGGGTTTTCTAGTTCTATTGCAGGGGGGCAGCTAGGTGGCACAGTGGATAAAGCACCGGCCCTGGATTCAGGAGGATCTGAGTTCAAATCCGGCCTCAGACACTTGACACTTACTAGCTGTGTGACCCTGGGCAAGTTACTTAACCCTCATTGCCCCACCAAAAAAAATCTAGTTCTATTGCATTTGGACATTGGGCAGATCCTTCCTGGACTTCTACTTATCCCACTTTCCAAAGCAGAATAAAGCTTGACTTTGTCCCAAATCCTTTTTGGTTAGCCAACGGCCAAGACCCATCAAATATTGGGAAGGAAGTACCCCTCCAAGAAGGGCTACATCCAAACAGGCCTATAATCTATAGCTCTATTAACTAAGCCAAAATCAGTAGAGTTTGAGTCCGCCATTGCAGAACTTCACATGCACAGTAAAGTGAGAGATCCTAGATGATATTTCTGATGGGCCAACAGCTTCAGACTTGAAAAATTTCCCAGGCCCCCAAGTTTTGTTATGGCGTTTTCTCACTTTGGCCTGCAATGGTATGTTTTATGTTTCTCTCCACGTGGTTGGCTGATGCTGTCTTAAATATGCCATATAAACACTTCTTCCTCCTGCATAATGAGGGATAGACATCAGTTTATAAACACCATCCATCACTCAGGGCAAAGAATGAACACAGCTGCTGCAATGCTGTTGGCCATCTCTACGTTCAAGAATCTGAAAAAGCTCAACTGTGAGCGGCTGGACTTGGTCACCTATGGCCTACTGACCCATTAATGAGTATTCTTATGGAACACATGCAACAATCCGATTTTAGTCAATGTGCACTTATTAAGCACTTACTAGGGACCAGGTACTGTGCTAGGTGCTAAGAATATAAAGAGGAAACCTAAAACTGGCCAGGATGTAAAGGAATTTACATTCTACTTCAGGGGGAAGACACATAATATATGGGTAGATCTGAAGTATAAAAATGCAATTACAAGGGGCAGCTAGGTGGTGCAGTGGAGAGAGCACCAGCCCTGGATTCAGGAGGACTTGAGTTCAAATACAGCCTCAGACACTTGACACTTACTAGCTGTGTGACCCTGGGCAAGTCACTTAACCCTCACTGCCCCGAAAAAAATGCAATTACAAGAGGAAGAGGAGGCTAATCAGTTGGGGATGAGGAAAGGATTCATGTAGGAGGTGACCGCAGAGCTATGCTTTGAAGATGCTCAAGTTTCTAAGAGGTCTAAGTGAGAAGGCAGTGCATTTGAGATAAGGGGGACCACATATGCAAAGGCTCAGTGGGGGGAGGGGGAGATGGTATGTCAGCAAGTCAGTTTCTCTGAAATGAAGAGTAAAGAAGGAAGAATAAGAAATAAGACTAGAAAGACAGGTGGGAACTTGGCTGAGGAGTTTCTATTTTTATCTTAGAAGCTCACACTCAAACTCTACTCAGGTACAATCAAAGAGATTGGCAGCAAAGGGGAAGAAATGTTTCTCTACCTTTCTATCCAAAGGTCCCACATTAAAGTCCTAGGGTGGCTTATCACAGTGTACAGGTGACTTGTTTTGTTGTTGTTTAGTCATTTCAGTTGTGCCTGACTCTTTGTGACCTCAATAGGAGTTTTCTTGGCAAAGATGCTGGAGCAGTTTGCCATTTCCTTCTCCAGCTCACCTGACAAATGAGGAAACTGAGGCAAACAGAGTGAAGTGACTTGCCCAGGGTCACACAGCTAGTAAGTACTTGAACTCAGGAAGATGAGTCTTCCTGACTCCAGGCCTAGAGGTCTATCTACTACAGTGCCACCTAGCTACCCATGTACAAATGACTATGGGGTCTCAAAGGCTAGGCCAGTAAATCACAAGCTCTAGAAGAAACTAAGAAAAAAGCTTAGAATATAGGTCCTCTGACAGACTGCTGTTCTTTGATCCAGGACTAGCTCAGCTAAGTACAAAAATGCCCATCACTGGAATTTCAGCCACTAACAGATTAATTCCTTTTATGCCATGGTTACTAAATGGATAAATCAGGGGAATTATGTTGATTCAGTAAACTATCTCATACTAATCTGTTATAATGTTTTTTATAGAAAAGATGGAGAGATTTGGGCTAGATGATAATACAATTAGGTGGATTTGAACTGGTTGAATGGCCAGATTCGAAGGAAATGTTAATGATTCAAGTCAACCTGGAAAACACAAAACTAAGAGGTATAATGAATGCACTGGACAACAGAGTCAGGATTCCACAAGATCTTGACAGGCCACAACACTGGGTTGAATGGAATGAGCTACTGGCCATATCCAAGTCTCTGGTCTATGTACAAACCATTTCTCAGTGTCTGTTTAACACAAAAATTCCTCCCTCCCTTCCTTTTCCCCACTTTATGTCGATTTGTGTGCCCACACTTGCTGAGAAAGTTCAGCATCATTAACATTGGAGAGAGGAGAACAAGCCTCGAGAGAAAGATGTTTAATGGGCAAAGCCATTGATGGAAGGGACCTTTGAGGCTGCTGAGTCTAACCCCTTGATTTTACAGGTGGTAAAAGTGAGGTACTGAGAAGGTAAGGGATTTATCCAGCATTACACAGCTAGTGTCCCCTCTAGCACTAAATTCTATGGTCCCATAAGATGCTGTAAGAAAACTGGGGAGAGGGGGCAGCTAGGTGGCACTGCAGTGGATAAAGCACCGGCCTGGATTCAGGAGGACCTAAGTCCTCAGACACTTGATGCTTACTAGCTGTGTGACCCCGGGCAAGTCACTTAATCCTCATTGCCCCACAAAAAAAGAAAACTGGGGAGGCAACAATTGTTTTCAGTTGGAGAGAGGGGTGCTTTAGGGAAGACGACATGAACTGAGTTGGGTGCCTGGTACATAATGCCGGGCACATAGTAAGTAGTAATCACTTCATAAATGTTTGTTGACTGACCAAGTGTGCCAGTAGAAGGGAAGGAGATTTGGATGCCCACCAATCTTGTGAGCATTGGACTAATCAGTCCTTCTGGGAGGCTGTGAAGCCTTAATTATGGATGGCAGAGCCAAGGGAGTGCTAATAGCATCATGTGGGCACTTTGTGGCAGCACCCGCATGGCCTAGTTTTCCTTCAGAACCCCAAACACATCTCAGTGCTCATGATCTGAGGCCAGGGCATCTCTAAACCACCAACAGAACTGGGCCATGAAAACAGCAGCCTAAGAGGTTTCAACAGCATTGGGAACTGGTGGCTCAATGAGTACCTTGCTCAGTCACCAGTAAAACGTGTCAGAGGTGCGATTTGGTCCCATGGCCTCTGACTCCCAAACAAACCAATATCCTTTCTGCGATGCCATTTCAATCTAACCAAGTGTTTCTTCAGTGTCTCCTATGTACAATGTATTGTTCTAGGTGCTAGCGGAGATCTGAATGTTGTGATTTTCAGGGGGAAAAAAAGATGGAAAAAAGAGAGTCCAGACTGACTAATTCTGACTTGTGCTTTGTCCACATTCATGAATTTACAGGTTCGCTGGTGAGTCTTGCCTTTTGTGTTTCTCAGGCATTCTGCAAGCTGCAGAGCCGTGGCTAACAGATGGATGGCGGGAGCAGGGTGTAGTCACCCTGAGAGAAGCTTTTGCCACCTAGCCGTGACTCACATTAGGGCTCCCACCACGTCCCAAACCCTTGCTGACTGCCATTACCCTCCACTCCCCAAGAAGCAGAAGCTTTACAAGTCTGCTGTTTGGAGACAGATAGTAGTACTGGGGAAGGGATGGGGGGCAGGCCTGTCTCCTTTCCTTGGCCCCAAAGGGCAGAACCAGGAGGCGTGGCTGGAGGTTGGTAAGAGGCCAGTTGAAGCTGGATGTCAGGCAAGTTGCCTAAGAATGAGAGCCATCCCTAAGTGGAATGGGCTGCCTACAGAGTTGGCATAGCACATGTTCCTTCTGGATATGGATTATACTAGATGTTCTCTGAGGTCTCTTACAACTTGGAGAGGCTGACACTCCAAAGTCAAGAATACCAGGCTTGAATTCTTGCTCCAAAACTTACTAGATGTATGACCTCAGCCAAGTTCTTTGCTCTCACTGAGACTCAGTTTTCTCACCTGCAAAATGGGAACAATAACACTCAGTACCTTATAGGGCTATTTGAGTGAAATATGTAGTAAACCTTAAAGAGTTAGAAAAAGACAGGGTATTTTTTTTGGTAGAGAAAAAAAATAATAGTGGTTACATTAATCCTTAGAGCAGGGCCTCTTAACCTTTTTTGTGCCCTGGACTCTTTGGGCACTCAGTCTGGTGAAGCCTATGCACTCCTTCTCAGGGTAATATGTGTAAATGCATACAGGATTACAAAGCACACCAATTTTGAAAAGTTCCAGGAAAGTCAAGTTAGGAACCTTGACCATAAGAGCATATTCCTCTATGGTTGTTCTTATCTCCCCTGAGAGAATATATACTCTGTGAAGTCAAGGACCACTTTGTTTAAGTCTTTGGATCCTAAGTACCTAGCCTAGAGCCTGGCTAATGACGATGGAAGAGGGGAAGGAAGAGGAGGGAGAAGGGAGGAGGAGGAAGAAGAGGAGAAGGAGGAGGACGACAAGTATTTCTGTAGTTAAAAATGTTTTTAAAATGCTTTGTGGGGACAGCTAGTTGGCGCAGTGGATAGAGCACTGGCCCTGGATTCAGGAGGACCTGAGTTCAAATCCAACCTCAGACACTTGACACTTAATAGCTGTGTGACCCTGGGCAAGTCACTTAACCCCAAATGCCTCACAAAAAATGCTTTGCGTTATCCCATTTGACCCTCACAACAATACTATAAAGTAAGTCCCATTTGACAGATGAGGAAACTGAGGCTCAGAGAGGTTAAGTCACTTGGCCAGGATCACACAACTAGTTAAGCGTCTGAGATGAAGTCTTTTTGACTCCAAGTCCAGGGCTCTCATGACCACATTACATAGTAGGAGCCTAATAAATGCTGACTGATTGACTGATTAGGGTACTATCTACCTCTGGAATATGTTCTTTTCAACATTAGAACATGCTCTGGTTTCCTGTCCTCCTCCTCCACCCCACCCAGCCCCAGGCCAAAAAAAAATGGCTTTAACCAGCAAAGAGAAAAGGGCCCACAAAATGCAAGGGAGTATGGTAGGGGGCGTCTCTGAGGGCAGAGAAGCTCCCAATGTGTTCTTAATTACTTGATGAAGACAGCGCATTTGAGAGCTCCAATATGTAGCCAGCCCTTGTTAGACCGGCTCCACGCAAGGATTCCCGGGGCTGAGCCAGGGCCCAGGGCTCCAACCCCACCAGCAATTTGGAGTAAAGCAATAGCTCAGAAAGACCCATCACCCCCCCCACCCCCCACCCCCACCCCCAAATCAAACCCATGTCTAGTCTTCTCGTGCTAATTTTCCTCTGGAGGATCCCAGAAGGGATTATGTTGGTAACAGGAGTTGGAACAAGTCTGATTTCAAGGCAAAAATCCCAGAACCTTGGGGCTGGAAGGAACTTTCAAGGCCATCTGGTTTCCCCTCATACCTGACACTGGAGGCCTCTCTCTAACACATCGAGCCCCTCCAAGTGAACATCCAGCCTTTGCTTAGAAGCCTTTAGGGACGAGAAGCCCACTAACTGCAGAGGCAGCCCCTCTTCCACTTGCATAAAGCCTTCCTCCCTGGTGAGAAGGATTGTCTTACATCAAGCTAGAACCCGCTGCTTGGCAACTTCCACTTCAGGTCGCTAGTTCTGCCCTCTGGGGTGAAGGGGACTGAATTCGGGTTTGAAGGACCTGGGTTCAAATCCAGCTCCGCCTCTTGCTAGCTGCTGTGGCCTCGGGCATGTCACTTAACCCCTCTGGGCCTCAGTTTCTTCATTAGTAAAAAATGGGGCTAGGGTGAGAGGTGGACTAGATGACCTCTAAGGTCTCTTCCAATTGGCAGTCTGTGATCCCCTGATCCTCTAATCCCTCGCCTGGACAAAGGGGCTAATCTGTAGGCTTCTGCCAAAGGGTCAAACAGAATCAGTTTAAATCAGCAATGAGCTGAATCTGAGTGTTAAGGGCTGGGCCATGAGCCATGGGATTGAAGGCTAACTCAGATCCAGCCTAATCAATCCCACTTCCTTAGGTTGATATAAAATGACTAGCACACGGTTAAACCTGCATTGAGGCTGAGATTAGGACCCAGGTCTGTATCTCAGATGAAAAAGACTTGGGGGTTTTAGTAGACCACAAGCTTGGCAAGCATCGACAGGGTGACATAGTGGCCAACAACGTTACCATGCTCTCCTCCTGCTTTAATGGAAGCATTGTGTCCTGAATGAGGTCAGACCACATCTGGAGAATCGTATTCAGTTCTGGGCAGCACATTTTAGGAAATAAGTGTGTTGACAAGTCAGAGCATGGCCCGAGGAGGGTGAGCAGGAGCTGGAGACACTGAGGCTGGACTTCATGAGACCACAATCAATCACTGTCTTGTACTATCTGAAGAGGGATTGGATTTGGCCCCCAAGGGCAGAGTTGGGAGCAAGAGGTGAGAGCTATAAAGGGGACAAATTTGGGCTTGAGGTCAATCAGAGTTTCCCAATAATCCTAGCTGTCCCAAAGTGGAAGGGAGTGCAGATGGAAGATCTTAGAGAGAGGGTTGGAAGGAACCTCAGAGGTTGTCTACTTCAACCCTCTTTATCTACACGTGACAACGGTCACACCCAAAGGGTTGAATAAGGGACCCAGAGCCAGGATTCAAAGCCAGGTCATCTGATTTCAAACACAGCAGTCCGTGCCCAGGTGAGAAGGCCCAAATCAAACCCCACCTGTCATACTATCTGCATAATCCTAGCCAAGTCCCTCATTCTAGGCCCCAAAGCAGCTCCCTAGGACTGGGTTTCAAAGGAGATGCCAGTCTACGTCCATGGAGGTGGGTTTCTAAACTAAGAATTCCTTACACCGATGAAATCACAAGACTCCCCCCACTACCTGCAAAAAAAAAAAAAAAAAGCTCAACTGATTCAGAATGAGAAAAGCTCAACTAATGCAGAATGAGAAAAGTTCAACTGATTCAGAAGGAGAAGAGAAGGGAAGATTTTTTTAAAAGCCCCATTGGGAAAAAGTACTTGCCAAGAGAATAACCTAGGAGGATCCCACTTACTCCTGGCCCTTTCTCTTGGGGAGAGCATGGAATTCTGCCTGCAAACAGGCACTGAGAAATGCTTTAGGAATGAAAGCTTAATTACTTAAGGAAAAAAATGATTTTCTGGGAAACCTTCTTTTGGAAAGGTAATTGCCTGAAACCCAGGCTCTCTCCATTTCAACTAATTGCACTGGAGAGGGGAATGACAAAGCCAGTCTCCCATTCACTCCCCATTCAAAGGGCAACAAGAACACGCCTGAGCAACAGGTTTCCATTCTGTGACCCCAACTCCTGCTGACATGAATGCAGACCCCTCCTCAAGCAGGTGCTGGGGCAGCCCACTGGGACAAAAGAACAACATGAATGCCAGCTATTAGCTAAGGGATGGTTTATTCAGTTACCTCTTTGCTGAGCCCGGCTGAAGGCCGAGATCTAACACAGCACTGCTGCTGCAGCCCTTGCCATTTTCTCTTGATCCACTCAAAAGCGCTTTGAGATGGAGCGTGGCTGCTATAGACAATGTTAGCCATCAACAAGTTGGCCATTTCTTCCCTCCCCATCTTTACCTAATCTTTTCAAGGTAATAGGTGGAAAGACTGGAGCCAAGCTGAGGGATAGTTTCTGATTGGGAAGAAAAGTGATGGTGTCCCAGGAAACAAACCAAAATTAAACCCTGTCCACAAGTCAGATTTTTTTTCTGAACATAAATCATATAATGATGCTAATTCACATAGCCATCATAGGCAAAACACTCTTCCAAAGTCAGGGAATGAGCTGCTGAGTTTCTTTCAAGGCTCAGTGCAAGTCCTATGACCCACACGAAGGCTTTCCCCAGTCTTCCACTTGCTACTATAGCTCATTTTGGATAGACTTATGTCTATGTGTTGGCTCTATCCATAGAAAGCTAATTTTCTTGAGGGCTGGGGACAGTTTTGTCTTTGTATCCTCAGGACCTTGCACAATGCCTGGCGCATAGTAGGTACTCAAAAATAAATCACAGGGGGCGGCTAGGTGGCGCAGTGGATAAAGCACTGGCCCTGGATTCAGGAGTACCTGAGTTCAAATCCAGCCTCAGACACTTGGCACTTATTAGCTGTGTGATCCTGGGCAAGTCACTTAACCCCCATTGCCCTGCCAAAAAAAATATAATAATAAATCACAGAGGTTACAGCCCCAAAGTTGGCCCCTCCTCTGGAAGTGATGACTCAGGGAATTTCAGGTAGCCAAGACAAATGAGTTGGTCACTTCCCAAAGTTTGAATTTCTTCTCTGTTAAGTATGCTTAAAATTAAGCTATGTGCTCTTTGGGATCCTCTTTTTTGCCCTCTAGGGGTTGTCGGTGTTCTCCTCTGCCTTTAAGTTTAAATAGGAGCCCTGCATTCAAATCCCAGTTCTGATACCAATTGGTTGTGATCATGGCGGAGTTAGAGAATCTCAGAGTCAGAAACAACCTCAAGGACCATCTGTAGACCAACTCATACCTCTCCAAGAATTCCCTTTATATATACGTATATACATATATACATACATACACACACACATAAATGTGCCTTTCCATGAGGATCCCTCAGTCGACAAATTTACAAAGACACAAGTGAAGGAGTCTGGGAGGTGGGGGGGGAGAAGGGAAATGACTTGTTTTCCCCTTGATTAGATGCAGTTTCATGAAGAGCTTAAAAAATGTATTGAGGTGGGCAGCTAGGTGGCACAGTGGATAAAGCACTGGCCTTGGATTCAGGAGGACCTGAGTTCAAATCCAGCCTCAGACACTTGACACTTAACTAGCTGTGTGACCCTGGGCAAGTCACTTAACTCTCATTGCCCTGCAAAAAAAAATGTATTGAGCTTTTTTCCCTAGCTCAAAAATATAAACCCAAAGATCCCACCACAAATGCACATTTACTAAAAGGAACTCAAGCCATACTAGAAAATGAAAGAAACAAACCACCAGAGTTGGGGCATTTCTGCTTATGGATCAAAATTAAGGAAGCTGACAACTGCTAAGCCACCTAGACAAGAAGGTGGCCCATAAAGCAACAACTAAAGACAATGCCTTAACAGTTGAGTCTCAGTTTCCCTATCTGTAAAATGGCCATCAATACTGCTGCCACAAGGCCGTTGAGAGGAAAGCATTTTAGAAATACTTATTGCCTACCTCCTGGCGATTTGGGGAAGAAAGAACTTTGGAAACTCGAAATCAGCCATTAAATATTAAATACCTACTTTGTGCCAGCTACAATGTTTTCTAAGTGCTGGGGATGTTGCTGTTTGTCCTTTGTTCTGGAAGAGGACCATGACATCGGGGTGATGTCATGACTTGCAATGAACAGGATTTAAGGGAGGGAGGGCTGTGTAAGGTCTCCAACCTCACCCTCTCCTCCAGAGCCATCTGGGTTCAGCGGCAAGATATACATCAGGATGACTGGAGATGGCGTCAGATGTTTAAGGCAACTGGGCTTAAGTGACTTGCCCAGGGTCACACAGCTGGTAAATGTGTAAGATAAGATTTGAACTCAGGTCCTCTCGACTTCAGAGCCAGTGTTCTATTCACTGTGCCACCCAGCTGCCCCTCAACAAGTATTTATTAAAGGGCCTACTTTAAGGCCACTAGCACTGTGCCAAGGGCTGGGGATACAAAGAGAAGCAAAACCATCCTGCCCTCAAGGTGTTCACAGTCTAATGGGGGAGATGACTCACAAAAAGCTTGGTAGAAACAAGAAATAAACAAAGTTGGTGGGGAGGGAGCGCTGCTATCTGAAGGGAAGGCACCAGCAGCTGGGGCAGGGTGGTTAGAAGGGAGGGAAAGGCCTCGTGCAGAAGGTGAGAATTATTAGAAATAAAAATAACGTGCTTCACTGCAAAAAGCAGTTTGGTTTGCTTTTCATTCCTGTTCATTAAATGCTCCTTTGCTTTATTAGCAAGCCGGCCTCAAAAGAGCAAAGGGTCTTTAATCATTGAACACTCACAGTTAGCCTGGGGGCAGGAAGAAGCCAAGACTCCTGGGATCTCCAGATAGTTCCAATTACTGTAATAATACTTAATAATAATAATAATAATAACAATAACAACGGCTTGCGTTTCTGCTTCTATCGTGCTTTGGGGTTCACAAAGCACTTCACGTTCATCACCATCATTTGATCTTCACCAGAACCCTCAAAGGCAGGCAGGGCAGGGATTATTATCCACATTTGACAAATGAGGGAACTGAGGTTTGAAAAGTGAGGGCTGCTCTGATTTGTACTGCTGGTTAGTGTGCAAGGCAAGATTGGAACCCAGCTCTTCAGGACTCTAAGCCTAGCCACTATGTGTGCAACATTGGCCAGAAGAAGCTTCAGGATGAAGCTTTGAAAGCACAAGAAATGGGAGGAATAAAGGCTTATTTTTGAACCTCAAAGAGACAGTGGAGAAGATGAGAGATACAGAAACAAAGACAGAGAAAGACAGAGAGACAGACAGAAACACACAGAGAAAAAGACAGAGATAGAAACACAGGGACAGAGGGAGAAGGAAGGAAGGAAAGAAGGAGAGACAGAAACAGAGAGACAGACACACACAGAGAGAAAGACAGAGACACAGAGACAGGGGAGGAGGGAAAGAAGGAAGGAGAGAGGGAGAGAAAGAGAGATTGAGACAAAGAGACAGAGAGAGAAACAGAGACAGAGACAGACATACACAGAGAAAGATATAGATACAGACACAGAGCCAGAGAGAAGGGGAGGGAAGAAGGGAGGGAGAGAAAGAGAGATTGAGACAGAGACACAGAGAGACAGACAGAGACAGAGAGACAGAGAAAGAGACACAAAGACAGAGAAAAGAGGGAGGGAAGGAGGGAGGGAAAGAAAGAGAGATTGAGACAGAGATGGAGAGACAGAAAGAGACAGAAAGACAGTCACACACAGAGAAAGACAGAGATAGAGGCAGAGGCAGAGAGAAGGGGGAGGGGGAGAAAGAGAGATTGAGACAGAGAGAGATGGAGAGACAGAAACAGAGAGACAGAGAAACAGACACACAGAGAGAGAAAAAAAGACAGAGATAGAAACACAGGGCCAGAGAGAAGGGGTAGGGAGGGAGAGAGGGAGAGAGAGAGGGAGGGAGGGAGGGAGGGAGGGAGAGAGGGAGGGAGGGAGAGAGAGAGAGAGAAAGAGAGAGAGAGAGAGAGAGAGAGAGAGAGAGAGAGAGAGAGAGAGAGAGAGAGAGAGAGAGAGGAGAGCACATGCAATTGAAATAGAGATTTCTCCACCTTGCCAGTAAATTCTAGTTTTGGACAGGCATGAAGACAGAGACAAAAAGATTTTTTTCCATCTTGTTGATTAGTTCTAACTTCAGTTTCAAAACTTACTCTCAAAGTCTTTCCTGAAACATTTAGGAATGATTCCATGGCACTTCCCAGATAGACACTTCCAGATAAACCTGACAATCCCCTAATCTGTGCTACAGGCTGGGTTTCTTGTATGGAAGGGAGAGCTTTGTTTTAAGAGACAGCCAAACAAAGGGAGGAACTGAGACTTAGAAAGTAAGGGAGGCAGAATGTACGGGCAGGATTCTAAAACTGCCCAAGCCCATTGCAATTCCTTCTCTGATTTGATGAACCCTGTGAGGTAGGGAGCACAAGTATATGTACCCTGACTTTATAATGGGGTTGAGGGTTAGGGAGGGGAGGGAGGGACTCATTTGTCATCTCATAGCTAGAGTTAGGACTTAAATTCAGAACCTCCAACTACAAAAAATAGTGCCATGCGTTGATGAGGGCACAAGGGGCACATGAATCGCCAGCATGCCGCTGAGAAGAGGAATGTTGTTGTTGTTGTTCAGCCATTTTCCAGCCCTGTTCAACTCTCCATGACCCCATTTGGGGTCTTCTTGGCAAAGATACTGGAGTGTCTGGCCCTTTCCTTCTCCACCTCTGCCATATCCTTCTACCTGGAAATGGTACCTTAGTATAAAGTTATGCCTACCTCTTTATCAAACAATGAGAAAGTACCTAAGCAAGTTATTATAAACCAATCCCCTGCCCTCAGCCTCTCCCAGTGGATAACCTTCTTCTACACTGGCTGGTGGGCTCTTGTATATTTGGGTTTAAAAAGCACCCAAGGCTTCCAACTGGCACATTAGATTTCCAAGATCCAAAGCAAGAAACAGACAGAGTTGTAGCCAAAGGCCCTTCAGCAACTCTGAGAATAATAAAATGGTGGACAGGCTGGAATGTACGTGCGTCAGGGACCAACACCAGCACAAAGCCCTATTCTACTTTCTCTGAAAGCAGAGCCTCCTCACACATGCTGGAGTGGACATCGGTCTCTCAATCAACAAGCATTTACTGAAAGTGGCACAGTGGGACAGTGGGCACACAAAAGAAATGCTGGAACAGTCCCTCCCTGCAGGGAGTTTATATTCTATTGGGGGAGATTCAGTGAGCACATGCATAGAAAATAAATATAAGGTAATTTGGGTGGGGGGCACGGGGAGGCCCAATAGAGGAGGGGGCATCTGAGCTGAACTTTGAATGCCACTGGGGTTAGGAGAGGTATAACTGAGAAGGGAACAGCCCTTGCAAAATCACGGAGATGGGGCATGGACTATACTGTCTAAGTTATAGAACGAGGGAGAAGATGATATTGAATGGCTTAGCCAAAGGCTCAAGACTACAAAGGGAGAAAGGGGAAAAGAGAGCAGTGAAAAGGGCCTAGAACAGTCTTGAAAGGGGTGAAAGAACCGAGAGGTAGAGAGAGAATGAAGACTAGGGATAGAGTCTCTGACCATCCCCCCTTGTGCACAGCTGAAGCATTATGGGAAAGGAAGGTGACCCAAGCCTCAGTTTCCTTGCCTCTCAAATGAGGCTACCACTTAACTTGCTGGGATGATGTGAAGAGGTTGGTAGACTTTAAGATACAGGAGTTGTCATGATCATCAATCCAATGGGACAAAGCTTTTTTGTTGTTGCTAATCTGGACCCGTGATTTCGTTGAGTGGGGAACTCTCATAGAAGAAACTGCTCCCACTGCTCCCAGAGAAGATCTGCAGCCCATCTATAATTTTAGAGTTAGGGAGAAGGTTGGGGAAAATGAGAGGTGAAGTGACTGGCTCAGAGTCATACATCCAGCTTATTTCAGAGGCAGGAAGTGGACCCGAAATTTCCTCAATCTAAGGCTGGCTCTATCTCTGCCACCTTGCCGCCAAGCGGACTGGTTGCTGGGCATACAAAGATAATGATGAAGTGCTCCCTACTGCTTTAATGTCTCACTGAGGAGACAACATGTGTACAGTTAAGTATCTGCTATGCACAATGTGCTTTTTTTTGCAGGGAAATGAGGGTTAAGTGACTTGCCCAGGGTCACATAGCTAGTAAGTGTCAAGTGTCTGAGGCTGGATTTGAACTCAGGTACTCCTGAATCCAGGGCTGATGCTTTATCCACTGCGCCACCTAGATGCCCCCACGATATGCTTTTGAGAGGGAGAAAGCACTAGTAACTGAGGCTGGGGACCACCAAAGACCCCAGGTAGGTGAAGAAAGAGAGGGATTCCCAAAGAAGTTCTAGATTCTATGGTCTTCATTCCAGGACTTTCAGTGAAATGACTGTGTCAAAGATGGAATGCCTGAGAAGAAGGCTAGCCCAGGAGTTTAAGGACATGGTGACTTTTCAAAACTTCTCCTTTGTCTCTTTACCAGTAGATGCTGTTATGACATGGCAGTAAGGGAGGGGTCAGGAAGAAAGAGCAGGAATGATCTGAGAAAGAGAGACCCAAGAGGCCAAAGACGGTAGTATCACAAAAGCCAAGGCATGAGAGAATACAACAAAAGGTCGGCTGGGTCAAATGTTACATAGCAGAGGAAGACAATGAAGACTTGGGGTGGGATAGGGTGGGGGAGAAAGTCTTCGGATCTCTACACCTACACATATGACTTGGGAAGTTTGCAAGGAGCAGTGAGGACAGAAACCAGAATGCAGGGGTCGAGAAGCAACCTATGGATGAGGAGGTAAAGAAAGTAGGTGACCTTTTCAAAAACTTGACTAGTGAATGGAAGGGGGCTCAAGGGTCTAAACAGGAACAAAGTAAGGCCCAATGGGAAGTCAATAGAGATGGAAGACTGAAGATTCATTACATAAAGATGGAAGGATGACTCAAAGTCCTAGGGGGCAAGGGGATCAAGGACATAGGTAGAGAGGGATTGACTTGAACAAGGACTAAGCAGAGAAACAAAGTGGGGAAGAGTAAATAAGCCCATCATCTGAGCCCCACAAGTCCAGGAAGAATGAGAGGAGTGGTCCCCATTAGAAGGGGTTGAGAAGGGGCAGCTAGGTGGCGCAGTGGATAGAGCACCGGCCCTGGAGTCAGGAGTACCTGAGTTCAAATCTGGCCTCAGACACTTAACACTTAGTAGGCGTGTGACCCTGGGCAAGTCACTTAACCCCAATTGCCTCACTAAAAAAAAAAAAGAAGAAGAATTAAACCCTCTCACACACAAATCCAATCAGAATAAAATAATTAAAAAAGAAGGGGTTGAGAAATGTGCTTTCCTCAGGGGAAAAGCAGGTCTCACTCCTTTTGAGGAGGTGGTGATGTAGAGGAGTGGGCGAGGGGAATAAGCAAAAGCCACCTCAGGACTGGGCTGCAAGAGGGACAGACTGGGCCATGGCAAACCTGAGAAGGAGCAGAGCTGCGCTGGAAGGGCTTAAGAGAAAAGGAAGATATAGTAGAGGCGTGGAGTTTGTACTCATGGCAGGAAAGTTGATTGGAAATGACTGGGCCTATCGGATCACATGGTCTGGGAGGCATGCTGACAGTAGGATTGGCAGGGGAGATGGCTTTGTTAAAATCAGGAGTTTATGGGCAGGTAGCTTTTTAAAAAAAAAAAAAACCTCATCTGTCTGTTTATGAGTAGATGTTGCCATGGCAGCAAGGTAGCCAATCAGTGATAGAGTTCACGGAATGACCAAGCCCCCAACATTCTGGTTGTCGTGGTAGTGATGACATAGTTGATTGTCCTTATTAGGTAACTGAAATCTTGAGAAGAGAGGTGAAGCCTTCAACAGGAGAAGGAGTAAAGAAGCAAGAGTCTTGTGCTCATCATCCCTCATCCTGTGCAGCTAGGATAAGGTCCTCTGAAATGGAATCTGAAGAGCTTTCAAGAAGACAAGGGGGGATCCTAAGGGCGGCGTCATCTATCCTCCGCCTGAGAAGGTTTCAGGCTCATCCCAATGTTAATCAAGGTCTGGGGAGTGGAGAAAATAGAAGAGAACGAGCTATGCTCCACCCAGTAATCTATCCCCGAAGGCCTCAAATCTATCCTTACAGCTTCCACCTAAGTCAGACAGGGGCCAGTGGTGACGATGGAGTTGGTCTCATACCGCCTCCCGTGATGCCTCCCAGGTGGCCCCCTGCCCTACCCAGCAGCCTCCAGGGAATTTACAGTGGAGGAGGAGATGCCCAACCCCGAGCAATATTCCTCATCATGGCCCAGTCAAGAAGAGCTTTGGGCCTTTCAAACCACTTGCTGGGCGCCTTTGATAGAGGTGCAGAAGAAAGGGCTCACCCAGAACCCTCTCGGATAGCCCAGCCCCAAAGACGTGCTGTCCTACCAAATGTCTTCCGTGAAGTTTCTTATCCAGAAAGAAATGAAAGAGTTCAAGTGGTACCCCTGCAAGACCGTCCACTCCATATGTATATGGGCTCGATTTGACAACTATGTGGACTTTCCAAAAGGGAATGGGATGGAGCCAGTGGGATGTCCCCACACACATCCACAAACATACATACATGCATACCTCCTACACTCATGAAGAAACACACACATGCACAAAAAGGAAAACAAGAAGAAAATCCCTTCCCAGGTATCCAGGCCCTTGAGAGGATGTAATCTTTAAAATTAAATATCATTTACATTCTCAATCTCTTAAGAATGAAAATGCATTGGTCTTTCTTTTCTGCATCTCGGTCGGTAGAAAATACTCACAGAATCCCAAAGATTATCAATAGGGAGGCCCAGATAACCATCCATTGGTAGCACAACCTTTAAAAAGGCCAACTAAATAGTTATTTAACCTCTTGGCTTTATTTAAGACGAGTGACAGGATGGGAGGACCATCACTTAAAGAGAACAGCAACTAGAGGTACAAGTATGCAATATGGGGAAAGACAATGAATGACTGCTGTTAGCTGGCTCATTTTCTCCTTGTACCTCCCTCCTCTCTCCCCGCCCCTGCCTCTTTCTCCTTCTCTCTTCTCCCTGCTCTTTCCCTCCCTCCTTCTCTTTCTTCTTTCTTTCTTTCCCTCCCTCCTCCCCCCATCTCTACTCCCTCCCCAATCATTTTCACCCTCCCCTTTCTTCCTTCTCTCCTGTCTATGCCTTAAATCTTGGGAAATGGGTATTCATCAGGCTTTGTTAGTGGAACTGAAGGGCTAAAGTGTTGCTTAAGACTTCAGCTGTATTCTAAGCTCAGGATAGCTACAACTGGAAAACACATGGGTTTCTCCTTATCTTTTAAGTTTTAAAACCTGGAAAACAAGGGGCAGCTAGGTGGTGCAGTGGATAGAGCACCGGCCCTGGATTCAGGAGGACCTGAGTTCAAATCTGACCTCAGACGCTTGACACTTACTAGCTGTGTGACCCTGGGCAAGTCACTTAACCCCAATTGCCTCACCAAAAAAAATTAATTAAAAAAACACCTGGAAAACAAGAGGGGAAAAGGTAAGGAGTAGGGAGGATCCTGAGACTAGAAGTGGATTGTTAAGAATCAAATGAGATGGGTACATGGGTACTCCTGATGGTGGGAGAGATTATTACCAAGAGTCTAAATAAGTTACATTCAAGTTGTTGGAACACCAGTTCCTACAGGCATGCAATGAGGCAGATGGGAAAGCTGTGTCTTGCAGGGGGACCCCATATGAGAAACAAATCTCGATGCCCTTGCCCTTTAAGAAGACCATTCTCTGGAGAACAGTTGATCTCTTGGGCAGATGCTTTATCTCACATTAAAAATCCTTATTTTAGGGGTAGCTAGGTGGCGCCGGCCCTAGAGTCAGGAGGACCTGAGTTCAAATCCGGCCTCAGACATTTGACACTTACTAGCTGTGTGACCCTGGGCAAGTCACTTAACCCCAACTGCCTCATCAAAAAAAAAAAAATCCTTATTTTAGAACACTTTTATCTGTAACTGAGAGACTTGGTTTCCTTCCTTGCTCAGACATGAGAGTTTTCTCTCCCAATTCCCACAGCAGAAATCATGGAAATTCCCTCAGACTCACTCCCTAGTGGATTTTCGGATGCACAAAAGTCCAATTGGTCAAATTGCAGCCTTTCCAGGCTAACACTTCTCTGTACTCTGAGCTTGCCTGACTTCAGTTCATTTCATTGTGCCGAGTTGTGGCATCTTTTAAAGACCTGGGTGAGGAAATGATTGTGAATGTTTACAAAGATTTGCAAAGTGCTTTGTGTAGATTATCTACAGATATTATTGGTTTATCTGGGATCTCAATATTTCCTTGTCCCCCCCCCCATTAGCAAAGCTTAGCCCAAAAAGGCAAAGGGGGAGCAGTTTTCTTAAATATGTGTTCCCCTCAATTACTTATTGATTCAATGGTGCTAGAACTCAGAGTAGACCAAAAGTTCAACCTGGTATCCAAGGAATCTTTGTGATGTCAGAACTAGGCAGAGTCAAGAAGGCCTGGGTTCTAACCTTGCCTCTTAACAACTGGGGGGTGGGGAGCTAGGTGGCGTAGTGGATAAAGCACCAGCCCTGGATTCAGGAGGACCTGAGTTCAAATCCGGCCTCAGACACTTGACACTTACTAGCTGTGTGACCCTGGGAAAGTCACTTAACCCTCATTGCCACAAAAAAAAAACAAAACAAAACAACAAAAAAAAACCAACTGTGGGACTATAAGGGAAGCTCTTAGTCTATCTGAGTGAGTCTCAATTTGCTCATCTTTAAAATGGAAAAAAGGAACAGCTAGTGACTTCACAAGGGTGCACAAGTCTAAAATGAGATTATGTAAAGCACTCTGCAAACCTCATCCTCACTTGAGTCCAGTGATGAAGACAAGCAGTTATTCGGCCAAAAAAAAGCCAGACTCTAGGACTGTGACATGACACTTCTCTGTACCCTTCGCCACCCAACACAAAGGCTAATCAGAGGGGAGCAGAGAGGGGAGCAAAAGGCCCATCCTGTCTGATTAGATATTCCCTAACATTCTAGCCTGTCAGAATCTTTTGGATCCTCATTCTGTCATCCAGTGTGCTAGCTCTCCCTGCTAGCTTTGTATCATCCATAAATTGGATGACATATCACCTGTGCCCTTAAGTCACTTCTATAAACATGAAAATGCACAGCATGGATCTCTGGGACACTCCACTAGAGGCCTTTGACCAAACTGCCATGGAACCTTCAACAGACAATTCTGATTCTCAACCCCGCTTACTGAACCATCAGCTAGGCCAGTGCAACCCAACTGAAATAGAAATGGGGGCCTGTCAATCCATCTGTGAGGATCCCTGCAGGCTGTACCCTGACTTAGTTCAAAAATGTCATCTTCCCTATGTTTTCTTGTATTTTATTGATTTTGTTCCCTATTTCCCGATTGCATTTTTTTGTGAGGCAATTGGGATTAAGTGACTTGCCCAGGGTCACACAGCTAGTAAGTGTCAAGTGTCTGAAGCCGGATTTGAACTCGGGTCCTCCTGAATCCAGGGCCAGTGCTTTATTCACTGTGCCATCTAGCTGCCCCCCGATTGCATTTTAATCTGGTTTGGGCCACAGGCCGGAGTGTTGTAGGTTGTGTATTTGACACCTCTGGTCTAAACCACAGCTCTCCACAAGAGTAGGAGGAAAACCAAGAATACATGAACAGGAGGAGATACTTTTGTCAGATTCTTGGCTAAAAGATGGGCAGATTTTCTTGGCAGCATTTCCCTGATCTAGCAGCTTAATAACTCCATCTGTCCCATGCTTCTAGTGGCAATAGTATTTATTTCCATCTCCACTGCTCTTCATCACCATACCTCCCTATTCTGGTTGCAGAAACTGTTCATGATTTGGCTAGACTCCCTTTATAGTCTGTTCCCCTTGATAACCATCCTTTTTTTTTTTTAAGTGAGGCAATGGGGGTTAAGCGACTTGCCCAGGGTCACACAGCTAGTAAGTGTTAAGTGTCTGAGGCCGGATTTGAACCCAGGTACTCCTGACTCCAGGGCCGGTGCTCTATCCACTGCGCCACCTAGCTGCCCCATAACCATCCTTTTGAAAGCCATTTTCCAGTCATGGGTCCCATGATACCAAGTCTCAGTACAGCACCCAGGGTGCTGTAACTAGGTTTGAACCCTAAGTCTGCCATTTACTCTCTGTATAACCTTGGCCCAATCACTTCATTTTCCTGGGCCTCAGTTTCCTCACCTGGTCAAATGAGGGTCTGAGATTCAGTGGCCTATAGGGTCCCTCCCAGCTTTAAATTCTCTGAGCTTCTGTTCCCCATGTGTCCCATTAGCACGATCTCCAGCACAGTCAACTACATACCCTGATGAACTTAGCTATGAGCTCAGACATACTGCCATTGACCTGGGTGGTAATTCTGATATTCTTAATGACAAGTAAACATATACTTGGAATGCTCCACCACTGCCACTTTGTCAAGGAAATTCATTTTCCAATCTATTCTTTCATTTTCCACCTCCTAGTTTTGTGGAATGTGGGAGAGTAGGGGCACTTAAGAGGGAAAGGCCCAGAAGTGTCACTCAAAGGCGCTACCTGATCCTCTGTGACTTCCAATTCCGTTCCTCATTGGGGAGTGTCTCTTTGAAGACACTATTTGCCATTTGTCAGATTTTCCAAAAACAAGAGGCTCTTGGCTAGTCCCTTCTTCCTTCACCCCACCCTCTTAAGAACTTCTTTCACCAACCACCTGTCAAAATAAACTCCCTCCTATCTTTTAAAAACCAACACTGAGGGGCAGCTGGATGGCACAGTGGATAAAGCACCGGCCCTGGATTCAGGAGGACCTGAGTTCAAATCCAGCCTCAGACACTTGACACTTACTAGCTGTCTGACCCTGGGCAAGTCACTCAACCCCAATTGCCCCGCAAAAAAAAAAAATTTTTTAATAAAGATAAATAAATAAATAAATAAACCAACACTGAGGAACCCACTAGAAGATTTCTTTCTAGGACCTGTTGAAAGATGAAAGATGGAAATGTTTAAAAGACAACACTATGAGCTTCCAATCCCAGAGCCACAGCAGACTAAATGTGGGTGCTGGAGGAAGAGCACAGGGTCTTGGAGACTCATAGCTCTAGAAGTAGATGGGACCTCGGGTGCCATTGAGAGAAAAAGAAAACAAGTGCCAAGGAAGTAAAATGACTAAAGCAGGGTCACAATCAGACCTTATATCTAGAGCTGGGAAGGACCTTAGAAGTCATCAAGTCCAAGCCCCTCATTTAAAGGAGAAACCGAGGTCCAGAGATAGCAAAAGACTTGCCTGAGTTCATATGGTTACCTAGAAACCGGGCTGAGATTTGAACCCCAGTCCTCTGACCTCAAATTCAGTGCTGTAAATATCCCACTAAGTAATGTAAAGGGTGTACACACATGTACACATACAAGCACACACACGCAGGCTCTACTTACAAGCAATAATGATTTTTAAGTAGATTCTTCCTACCATGTAACATGTCAGTTGTATTTGGGAATCCAGCTGAATCAGATTTTTAGCAACCTATTGTAGTACCAGCCTTGGATTTGGACGCAGAGGACATGGGTTCAAATCTTGCCTCTGTCATTTCCCATGGGACCTTCAGCAAAGTCCCTTAACTTCTTTGGGCCTCAGCTTCCTCCTCCTTTGTAATAAAGGAGTAGAACCACATGGCCTATAAAGGCCTAGACCTAAAACTGTGCTCCAGTGGCCTCTCATCTGCAGAAGACAACCAAGATCAAGCCAAACCAAGTCAAACCAGCCTCCAAATGATTTCCTTTAAAGGTGGGAAAATAATGGGATGAATGAGGAGACTCATTATGCCCATTTTAGAGACATTAATGCTGCTTTCTAATAAGCAGTATTCCCTCCAGGGAAAGGAGGGAGCAGGCTAGAAACACAGGAAATATTACTCTAGGGAACAGTAAGAGGACATATGCGCGCGCGCACACACACACACACACACACACTTAACCCTGCAGGCTGATCCCTCCCATTGTGTACTACATTAGTGCTTTCTGGCAATACAGCTGACAAGTTTTAGAAACCTCAGTAAAGCACCTGCTTCCTGCTCTCAGTTTCCCTTCTAACACCCTTTCTGATTCCATCTTCTCACATCCAGTTCTGAGGTTAGGCCTTAGGATCTTGCCTCTCCCTCTGCCTTTATGATGGATCGCCAGCTCAAAGTGTTGTTCTTCAAACACAAAGTCCTGGAGCACCAAACAGTTCTGTACACCTGCTGTCATGAATCCTGGCTGCAGGTGACGTTTCAGCCTGATAGCTTCAGGAAGAACTGGGTATGGAGTCCTACGACAAGAATCACAGAATGTTGCCTTAGCGGACATCTGGTCTCCCCCCTTCATTGGGCAGATGAAGAAGCTGGGGCCCAACAAGGGCAAGGAAGTGGCCCAAAGTCCTCCTCCAGGTGTTAAGTGGAAAAGCCCAGCTTCCAACTCCAGCCCTGAGCCTCTTAGCCTTTTGCTACTACTGTATTAGCATCCAGGGTTTGCTGGATTTAGGATCCCTCTTGAAATGAAATGGAAGAGGAGTAACCTTTGAGCAAAGACTCACAGGGGTCCATCTCCAGGAAGCCATCACCGTGAACATGCCAAACAGAGGACACTGCAAATGCTCCTCAAAGGAAGCCAAGGCTTCAATGTATGGGCTACTGCCCCAGCCCACCCCAGCTACATTCTGTCAAAGGAAATCTACCAGATGGAAAAGACCATCGATGAGCATTTTATTAAACAAAAAGAACTTTAGGGAGGGGAGAGAAAGAATGAAAAGATGAGAAAGGGCTGCTAAGGCAAAAATTAATCATTACAAAATGAGGAGGAACATAAGGTCAGCTGGTTCAGCAAAGCTAAGGAAAACCACTTGTGGGGTTGTTACGGGAGGTCAACATAAATACAAGACAAAAAACCCTTGACAATGCAAGAATGCTCATATGAAAATGTATATAAATAGAGAGGGGCCTAGAAAATTCTCAACCATTCTTCCCCCTCAAAAAAAGTCAATAATTCTTTCACCACTAAAAGATTCCTAAACATCTCAAAATTTGACAGCATGTCAAAAAAGATAATTCAGTGTGGGCTGTCTGAGGATTCCCCAGCAGAAGACTTAGCCTTTCACCATACCATAATGGTAGGCACTTTCATTACACCCCCCCCATAAAGCCTGTAAACTGTCTTAAATGTACTGGCTGCTCAGATCCTTGTCCCTTCCCTCCCTTTGAGTGACTAGAAGGGATTATGGGTTGGAGTACAAAGCAGGGAGTGGGAAGCAAAGAACCAGAGGGGAAAGGAGAAGAGAATGATTAGATCCCACATCTAGGGCTTAAGAGAACTCTGGGAAGTTAGTCCAACTCTATTATTTTAAAGAGGGGGGTAAGTGAGACCCAGAAGTGATTTACCCCAGATTACCCAGGTAGTAAATGTCAGAATAGGAATTCGACCCCAACTCTTGTGACTTTTCCTGCATGACCTTCATGAGGGGCTAGACAGAGGAGAGGTGACACCAAAAGGTTGGAAAACTATTCAAATGTAATGTATATGTTGTCATACCTCTAAAGCGCTATGTAAATCTCACTTATTATTACTGTTGTTGTTATAGCCTCAACCTTGCCTTTTCTGACCAACTGTGGACCAGAGAATCAGCAACTCTAAGAGAAATGTCAGGACATCAAACACAGTCAGACTTGCATGAACTGATGCAGAATGAAGAAAACAGAATTGGGAGAATATGTATAATTACTACAAGGTAAATAAATTTCATATTAAACAACATGAATTCAGATCCTACATACATCTAACCTTGGTTCCAGAGGGTTAAGGATGAAACATGTTTCCCTTCTCTCAGTAGAGAGGTGGTGGTCTTTGGGTACAGAGTGGGGCATATGCTGTTAATCACAGTCATTGCCAGTAAGCTAGATTTAACTTTTTCTCAGTTACAAAAGAGAATTCTATGGTGGGGATAGATTGTTGAAAGGTGACAGTGGTGTAAAAAAAGCCAAAGGGAAGCAATAGAATTCCCTCCAAAATAGGAGGGAGGAATTTGGAAAGGTAAGGTTGAAAGAGTGGCGCTAAGGGCATGAGCAATCCCCCAGCAGATCAAACCACCCAGAAGCCAGAGTCAGGTCAGCAGCAGCATAGTCCCCCGGTCTACTTCTTGGGGGCCCTATAGCTGGAGGATTTGGTTTGGGGCTATGCCTGGCACTGAGTTGGCTGCAACAACTCAATCCCAGACACCCCTGGCACTGTTTCTTGGACCCCTCAGGAATGAAAGCAGCACCACTACCATCCCCTCCCCTGCACCACCTCCAGGATATGGAACCCAATCCCAGGAAGCGATCATGGTCATCATCTACGTCTCCTCAGCCCTCTGTGTTCTCCTCCTGGCAATGGTAGTGACCCTTTTGGGATGGAAGTTTTGGAAGAATCACCAATGTTCCGGCACCTACCAGCCCGGAGATGAAGAGCAGGTGAGTTCGTGGACACCAACGTCCTCCAGCATCAAGCTTCCCCCAGAGGAGCGGCTTATCTGAGCCCCCAACTCTACCCACCCACTGTGACAGCCCCTTTCAGTGGGCTCATGGACCAACACGTGGGCCCCAGGTGTCAAGATCTAGAGAAAAGCAGGGGTGCTATCTAAGCCACCAGCCACCTTCACCACCCTGCTGTGGCTGTGAACTTCTGCTGCTGGCCTATGGACTCTGGCCTGGGGCTGGCACCTACTCCTTCCTGTGCCTGGTATGCCTCTTATTTGCAGTTACTGTGCCCTCTCTTCTAATGTCCTTCCCCTACCCTTCCACCATGATCTCCTTATCTTTCAGCTGTCCCATGCAGTCAAGGCCCCAGGTCCCCCAGGATCCCAAGGATTCCTCCTGGAGCCAAGTGCCCCACTGGGGTTAGGATGGGCAGCAGGAAGGGGCAGAGACCACTCACTCATCCTAGAGACCTTGCTGCACCTTGGTGCCCAGCCCCAGAGCCTTTCTTCCCTAGGCTCTAAAGCCATTTGCCCTCCCTAGACTTCTGAAGTTAGGAGAAGAATTTGGGGAGCTCCTCAAACAAATGCTAAGACACTCATTCTACTTCCATTCTGGACAATCTTCCTTCTCTGGCATCTCCCCTGTCCCACGGGTGTCCCGTCATCTCTCTTCCCTTGTGCTTTTCCTCCTCCTTCCTTCTAACTAAGGGAGGGGCTGCTTGCGCTCAACTTTTTGGACGGCCTCAAGGCAAAAAGAAAAGAACATTGGCAGGGAGCTGGAGAAAGGAGGCAAGTCTCTTCCACGTCCCCCTTCAACTAGTTGGGCTTGAGGAAAGGAGGGAGGGAAGGGTTGCCAGAGGGACACATGGTCAGAACTATGACCGTGGTCTGACATACATCTCTGGGACTAATGGCTGCTCATTCAAAAGTCTGCCTTGTTTTCCTCCTTTTAATAAAGCTTTCTTCTATAATACTGTGAACTGGCATGCTTGCAAGTGGGGTAGGCAAGCCTCCCTATACTGGGGGTTACCATGCACACAGTTTCCCAGGTTTCCTGGGTGGGGGCTATGAGCCAAGAGAAGAAAGACAATCCCCTGAGTGTACTGGGCCCCTTCATTTCATGAGAAGCTCGGATAGGAGGGTACTGCCCTCCACAAATAGCCCAACTAAGGCAAAAATAGCCTAACGATCACAATGCTCGTCCTTTGCTTGATGGA
Organism: Dromiciops gliroides; assembly: GCF_019393635.1. Classification (NCBI taxonomy): domain Eukaryota; kingdom Metazoa; phylum Chordata; class Mammalia; order Microbiotheria; family Microbiotheriidae; genus Dromiciops; species Dromiciops gliroides. Next base: position 48,590,149 of record NC_057867.1, read on the forward strand.
GATTCTCGACTTCCCAGAAAAGAGGCAGAAAACTTTCTTAAATAAGAGTCTTCTGAGCAAGGGGAGGCGGTTTCTTGGTGCAGTGGGAATAACGCAGCGAGGGGAAAGAAACTGGAAGCAAAGTAGGTGCCCTTCCATGGGGGAATGAGAACTAATTGTAGCACACAAAGATAAAGGAATACCATTGGGCTGTAAGAAATCACAAACGGGAAATTTAGAGAAACGTAGAAAGATATGTGTCCACTGACAGAACACAGAACGCAGAACCAGGAAAACAATTTCCACAATTAACAAAACAAAAGCAAAAACCCAGTGCTACAAGGGAAATAAACTCTGAGGAATTTTAACAACCAATCTGGTCTCAGAAAATAGATGATTAAAAAAAAAAGAAAAGAAAATAGATGATGAAACACACCTCCCTCTTTTTGGTGGGGGTTGGGGGGAGCAGGGCAGGGCTACAGGTGCAGTCACTGTGTCAGTTAGTTTTGCTTATCTGTCTTCCTATGGGGCTGCTGGAGGTGTGGGTTACCCGAAATGGACTGTACATTACACTTTCTCATGGTGATGAAAACGAATAACTAAGTGGGTGTCCAACAACTGAGATGTGGCAAAACAAACTGGCCTAGGAATGTCACGTGACATTATTGCCCTCTACGAATCTACAAATGTGAACAATTCTTGGAAATATGGGAAGACTTTTATGGACTGATGCAGAAATGGGGGAAAACTAGGTGCAGCCACAGCCATGTAAGAGCAAGAACATCACGACCAAGCCAAGACATTGGGTAATTGAAGGGGTCGATTCTGGCCCCGAGAAGAGACAAGGAGAGGTGGGAGACTGCCAGATTGACCCTTTTCTTTGTCACATAGGAAGATTCAATGGGAGTGGTATATTGGGAAATGATTTAAGATAGAGACCAAAAGTATTAATAAAAGGTGGGTTGTTTTTTTTTTTTAAGACAGAGGAGAGAGACAGCATAGTCTAAGGTCCAGAGAGAAATATTGCTAAATACAAATATTGAAACATAAGCCCTAACTGCCTCCTTTTTAGTCTGGCTTATTTGGTCTTGCTTTATTTTCACCTGACCTTTCCTCAGTAAATAGTGCTTCCAGACACTCCAAAAAAAATAATAATAAATAAAGAGCACTGGACCTGGGAGACTTTGGCTTGAATCTCAGGACTACCACTAAGTCTGGCAGGGGGACGTGTGATACTTGGACAAGTCATCAACTCACCGAGCGTGAGCCTCAGTTTCCTTCTCTCAAAAGAAATGGGAGTAATCAATTTCACACTACCCACCTCCCAGAGTTATTATGGGAAAGGGGCTTTGCAAAACCTTAAAGAAATGTGAGTTATTATTAGCAAGAAACACAATATCTGGGGCAATTTCTAGTTAATAAAAGGCAGATTTCCAAGCAGCATTTTAAAAACAGTCCCACCTCAGGAGGTCACTGGAGTAAAGCCAGAAGCCTCAAGCAGAACCAGCCCCAGGGAGAAATGCAAAGAGAGCAGGCTTGGCTCTGCTCCAGATTTCCCCCACTGTTCAGAAATTAATAACGCCTGCAAATTTCCTTTTATTCTAAGTGATCCAGTTAGATCAGCAACCAGGGGTTCCTCATATTAATATGGTCAATTACAGAGAGGCCAGAAACAATGGGAGGGGCAAACAGGGTGGAAGTGGCTCTTACAAGAAATGTTGGGTTCAGAAGGGAGCACATGGGGGGGAAATTCAATCAGATGCACAGGACAAAGGATCCTGATGGGGACTTAAGAGGGGCTCCAAAGAGATCTAGGCTACTTTATGCGTCCAAATTAATTTAAATGTAAATCATCACTAAGCCAGTTCAGTTGTTAAGTTTGTAATAAAACTTTTTTTTTTTGAAAGGCCTCTTTTACTTTCAAAGTTCTGGCACCTAGAAATAGAGAGAGTTGGGAAAGGCACTTAAAGATTATGGAAGAGCTTATTTGTAATTAGTCTATCAGTTGTTTACATAAGAGATTCTGTCATTAGCATGTTGATTGTTTGTATGCAAATGATTCTTCTAAAGTGTGTATAGAAGGGGGGAAAGTGTTAAAAAAAAATCCTTCCCCCCACCCCCCTACCCCCATCTCATTACACAATTCCTTTGCTTAGCAAACCCTTTCATTACAGGCAGAACAAAGGTAAACCAGCCCAGACCCAGTCATCACGGGATTTGATAGCATTCTGGTCCCCCTCAGCACACAACCTTATAAACAACTTTTATAGCCTCCCCACAGAAAGCAGGACTGACAGATTCCCAATGGGGACAAAAGCCGCACCTGGAGACTGCCAAGGCGCCCCTTCAAAGCCGAACCTAAGCCAGTCTGCCCACAGACCCGGTTTAGGGACGTCCTGGGGTGAGAGCAACTCCACAGAGCCAGAATGGGCTTCCCCTTCAAATACAGACCCAAGACCAATGGATCACCGGGTATCAAAACGAGAGCACTTTGAAACTTGGTAATGGTGCCCCAGGGGAGGCAGATGCCACAAATGTTATCATCTCCATTTTACAGATGAAGAAAGTGAGGCTCCAAGGTGAAGCGACTTGGCCAGGAGTCCCATCGTCTTCTGAGTCCAAGCCTATGCCCTCATCGGGTTGCTTGTCTACTATTAAAGAATGTTGTCTATTTTAATGACTATGGGGCATACACGGTGCCACTCTGAACTGGTTAATCTTTCCTCTGACAACAGGGGACAGAGACTTACAGAGACAGAGACAGAGACAGACAGAAACAGAGAGACAGAGAGAGAAAAAGAGGCAATGACAGAGAGAGACAGACAGACAGACAAGAAACAGAAAGACTGAGAGAGAAAAAGAGACAGAAACAGAGAGACAGAAAGAGAAAAGAAGGCAGTGACAGAGAAGAGAGACAGAGAAAAAGAGACAGAAACAGTGACAGAGAGACAGAGACAGACAGAAACAGAGAGAGAGAGAGAAAAGAGGCAGTGACAGAGAGACAGAAACAGAGAGACAGAGAAAAGAGAGAGACAGAAACAGTGACAGAGAGACAGACAGAAACAGAGATCAGAGAAAAAGAGGCAGTGACAGACAGAGACAGAGAGAAAGATAGAAAAAGAGAGACAGAGACAGTGACAGAGAGACAGAGAGACAGACGTAGACAGAAAGAGAAAAGGAGACAGACAGAAACAGAGAAACACAGAGAGAAAAAGAGGCAGCGACAGAAAGACAGACAGAAAAAGAGAGACAGAGACAGTGACAGAGAGACAGAGAGAGAAAAAAAGAGGCAGTGACAGAGAGACATACATAGACAGAAAGAGAAGAGACAGAGACAGACAGAAACAGAGAGAAAGAGGCAATGACAGAGAGACAGAGACAGAGAGAGACAGACAGAAACAGAGAGACAGAGAGATAGACAGCAACAGAGACACAGAGAGACAGAAACAGAAACAGAGAGACAGAGTCAGAGAGAGACACAGAGAGAGAAAAGAGAGACAGTGACAGAGACGCAGAGAGACAGACAGAAACAGAGACAGAGAGAGAAAAAGAGATAGAAACAGAGACAGAGAAAAATAAAGAGAGAAAAAGAGACAGAGACAGACAGAAACAGACACACAGAGAAAAAGAGGCAGTGACAGAGACACAGAGAGACACAGAGAGACAGACAGAAACAGAGAGAGAGAGACAGAGACAGTGACAGAGACAGAAACAGAGACAGAGAGAGATACAAGAGAGAGACACACACAGACAGAGATGTGGGGGATAATGTTCCTTTTATGGATCCTCTATGGAACGGAGAATCCATCCAAAGGCATGGTTGAATGATGAGAAAGGATGAGAAAGCATGGCAGGGCTGCTATCTGAATCAGTGGAGGGAATGCCTACCCCAATGGACTATCTACAGAGAGGCTCTTAAAATTGCATTTTACTCTCCCTTTCTAATGAGGCCTTGATCTTTAAAAGTTTTGGACATCAATACTCAATTTAATGCCTCCACCCACCCAGTAAAATCATTATGCTTCTCAGACAATATTCTTTGCATCTTCCCTTGATGATGTATTAAATGTATATGCCCTGCTCAGATTTCAAGTAAGTGCCAAACCTTTTTGGTGTGTACACCCTATGCTTGTGTCCCTCTCCCCACCTATAAGACCAATACCAGAAAGAAAGGAGAGTAGACTAGAAAGAAAGCACACAGACGACTTGGAAGGGTTCTAGGCCGGACCTAGATTTTATCAGAATAGGGAACTCCCAGTAGAAACATTCCTTCCACTAACATCAATCAGTAAATGAATCAAGAAAACAATAAGAGTACAGTAATGTCAATAAAAATAAGAAGGAAGTGGAATATTCTATAATTAAAATGGTCAAGTTTGTTCCTGAGAAGAAATGAATCCATCCCTTATTTGCAGAGGTTATGGGAAGGGAGAAAATGGAATGTCACATATAATGCCGGATTTGTTGGATCTCTTGGTTAATTTTTATGAATGGGTTTTTCCCCTTTTTTGTCTTCTTCATTATAAGTAATGGTTCACTAGGTAAAGAAGGGTAAGAAATTCATTCAAAAGTGAAGGTTATGCGAATTTTTTTTTAATCATAAAAATGTGAAGTTTAAAATGAATCAACTAGGGGCAGCTAGGTGGCACAGTGGATAGAGCACCGGCCCTGGAGTCAGGAGTACCTGAGTTCAAATCTGGCCTCAGACACTTACCACTTACTAGCTGTGTGACCCTGGGCAAGTCACTTAACCCCAATTGCCTCACAAAAAAAAAACAAAAACAAATAAAATTAATCAACTGGCTAGAAGTCACTTCAAACCACCTTGGCAAATTGAAAGATGTAAAAAATAGAGTTATAATGCTCACAGGCACTCTTTTCTCAGAGGCTAAACTCATTTTGACTGAATGAAAATGGGGTATATACTCCAGGTCCCTCCCCCCAACTAAGTGTTCAAAACATGTCAAAGATTTTATTGAGAGGCAGTGGGGGAGGGGGCAGCTAGGTGGTACAATGGATAAAGCACTGGCTCTGGATTCTGGATAGACCTGAGTTCAAATCCGGTCTCAGACACTTGACAAGTCACTTAACCCTCATTGCCCTGCCAAGGGGGGGGGGGGAGGCAGGCAGGCAGAATGTTGGATTTGGCCTCAGAGGACCTGGCTCTGCCACTTACCACCTGTGTGACTTTGGACAAGTCCCATCCCCCTACCTGGGCCTCAGTTTCCTTCTCTGTAAAATGAGGGGTTGGACTACCTAGTCTCCAAGGGTCTTTCCAGCTAGAATCTTGTCCTCAAATTGGATTTTTTTCTGAAATTCGTGAAAAGTCCTATGGTGAACAAATCCTAAATTACCTTGCAGGCCCCCAAACTATTTTCTAGCCTTACCCTTATCGATAGCCTCCCTCTGGACTTCCTACCTCCAGTCTTCCTATTTTTCATTCGCTCTACCGAATTGTCCAAATAGGAGTCTCTGACACACCCCACTGCTCAAAGCCTTTCGTGGCATTCCCCTGTCTCTAGGTGAAACGCAAGGTCTTCAAGGATCTCCGCAATCTAGTTCTCACCCCATCCTTCCCCCTGCCTCACCCCACCCCAACTTTGCTCTGCTCTGCCCCTCGCTCTGGTCCTGGCCATACACCCTTCCCTAAGTGCATGTTGTTCCCCCTCCTGCTCCTGGAGGCAGGGATTATGCCTCCCACTTAATAAACGTTAGCGGAACTGATGGCGTTGAGTACATAATGCACTTTTGTTTCTGGACTAAACCAGTGACTTCCTTAGTGGATGATCACCCATCTGGGAGGCTGTGCAGGGGTCTGTACACTGCTAAGAGGGTAGACCAGATAACTTGGGCATGGAGTCAACAAGGCCTGACTCAGACCCCATCTCAGATAGTGACTAGATATGTGATCCTGGGAAAGTCACTTCACCATTCTGCCTCAGTTTTCCCACCTAGAAAATGGGGGTGGGGTGGGGTTGGTATGGACTCAGTGGTTTCTAAAGCCCCCTTCCACCTAGCCTAAATCTATGATCTATGAGCCTCTAGGGTCACTACCAAGTTTCAGATTCTAAGACTTCAGATCTAGAGCCTGCTAAATATCTGTCTTATATGTCCATACTTCCAAAAAGCTTTGAAATTCCTTATCTCTAACCTAAAGGGGCTAGTTGTATATTAAATGTTTCCATAGTTGTCCATTACATTTAGCATCTAACAAGAAAACAAACTCAACCCCGATTTAACTCCAGCACTAATTAAAACAACAACATTGAGGAATCCTAATGATCACTTCTAGAGGGATGTCTAAATACATAAAGCCTTTTTTCATTTAATCCTCCCATAAAATTCTTGTCTCATCAACTGACCCCCCCCAACTCCCCAAACTGAAAAAAACTGACTTAATTAAAATCTCCCACACATGCACAGGAGCGCACGTGTGAGCGCGCGCGCGCACGCACACACACACACACACACACACACCTCTCTCATTTCTGCTGATTCTCACTGCCTCTCTGAACCCTGAATCTACCATTCACAGGCTATGCTAACTGGAATGTCAGAGGGCTCGCTTCCTAACCTAGTGAAACGAAAGCAGCTAACTCAATGTTTCCTGATCTAAGAACTAAGAACAGGGGCAGCTAGATGGCGCAGTGGATAGAGCACCGGCCCTGGAGTCAGAAGTACCTGAGTTCAAATCCGGCCTCAGACACTTAACACTTACTAGCTGTGTGACCCTGGGCAAGTCACTTAACCCCAATTGCCTCACTAAAAAAAAAAAAAAAAAAAAAAGAACTAAGAACAAATCCAACAGGCATCATGCACACAAGGACCTACTAGGCTGCCAGGCACTCTGTTGAGGATCCAAAGACAAAGGTAAAATAGGCCCTGCCCCCAAGAAGCTTATAATCTACCTGTGGGGAAACAGGTATACAGGTAGGTCAAGAGGAAATAGAAATTAGATACACATAGATGGACTCTAAGTAAACAGAAATGAAATACAAATACGAAATCATTCCAGGGACTAGGGGCATGAACAAAGTGACGAATCAGGCAAGGCCTCTTCGAGGAAGTGGCCTATGAGCTAAGGCTAGAAGGGAGTGAGGGGTAGAAGAGAGAGCATTCCAGGTATGGGGGACCCCATGTGCAAAGACATAATGGCAGGAGATGGAACATGACAACCAGGAAACCACAGATAGGCCAGTTTAACTGTAATGGAGAGAGATGCGCAATCAGCCTGGCTGGACAGGCCAGGGTTCCCCTGGGATGGACTTGGAATATTTGGCAGCTAAGTCTCTGTTTTGTACTAGAGGCAATGGAGGGTCACTGAAGCTTGAGTTAGGGGGTGCCTTGGGCAGTACCGATCACTAGGGAGGCTGGGAAGGGAATGGATTGGCCAAAGGGGAACCTGGAGGCAGGGAGATCCCAACCAACTTTTTAAGGGTTGACCACTTCCATTTCTAAAGCAATGGCTGTGGGAGATCCACAAAGCAGAAGACCCCTTGGTCTTTAAGGATCTTACTGGGGTCATTCTAAAAACAGGTACTCCCACCTTGAGAGACTGGGGTCTCATTAGCGAGCAGAGTGCCAATCCCTCTGCCCTGGGTACACTGCCTTGGTGAGTTCCTAGGCCCGGAAATCAAACACTTCAGCACCTGGGGGATAAGCCTGTGGTGACAAGCCTCTGGGAACTTTGCTGGGCTGCTCCTTGGCCCCTGGACTGTATTTGAAGGCTTTCTTGCTTGGTAGGAGCTTGTCAGAGCTTGCACTGGCCTTCCAGGACCCAGGGTCACCTTGGAGTCTTGACCGGGATAGGACTTTAGAGGAGGCAAAAATGCACTAGGGAATAAGAGGGCAACTGGAAGAGGGGAAGCTAGTCTTTGGGGGTCAAGTGTCCTTAATGCCAGAAGGAGGCCAGAACAAAGGAGGGCCAGTGGGGGGATGTGGGAGGGTCTAGGAAGTCTGCAGGGAGGCTTTGGGGGAATGGAACTGATAAAAAAAAACCCAAGCGTACCAGATGGGGGAAAGCATAGGCCTGGCACAGGAGAGGAACACAGAGTAGAGCAGCCTGGGTCTGGACTACAGAGCTCGTGTGTTGGGCAAGCACAAGATAAGGCAGGATGGTGACAATAGCACTTCCCATTTACCTTGATTAGGGGAAGAAAGGAAGCAAGAGCTTGCCTCACAACCATGCTGTGAGGCAGCCAGTGCCAAATATTACTCCCACTTTACAGATGACAGAACTAAGTCACATAGCCAGGATTTGAACCAAGCCTTCTGACTCAAAGACCCCAGAACTCTTCCATGGACACCAAGATGGCTCCTGAGTGGGGAACACAGAAGGTAATTGTAAAGACTATTGGGTGATCAAGGGTTTCCACCTCAGAGCAGAAAAACTATTTGCTTTGTAGCTGAGTCAATCTCTTTTTCCTTACATCTCCCCAGCCTCTGATACAGGGCCTTGGGCTATGGGTGCTTAATAAATACTTGTTGATTGAATGAAATGGATTCAACAAGTGTACTGTCCACAAGGCCCAGTGCTGATTATACAAGGCTATAAATCATAGGATCCTGCCTCTAGAGCCAGAAGCCATCTCAGAAGTCAGCAGTTCCACTCTCTCATTTTCCCCTTATTTCTAGCTCAAAATTCAGAGGAGGAAATTGAGGCACAGCAAGGTGAAGAAACTTGTATCTGGTCACACAGCTTCCTGAACCTAAGTGGAGCACTCCTTGCATGGGTCAGAGAACTCAAACTGGATGGGACCTCAGAGATCATTAAAATACCTCATGTTTTACAGGTAAGGAAACTGAGGCCCAGGGAGGTTAAGTGACTTGCCCAAAATCATTCAGGGTAAGCATCATCAAGAAAATGGATTTGAACCCAGCATCTGTGACTCCAGAGCCAGTGTCCTGTCCGTTGTACCACACTCTCTCTCAAACTGGCACAGATCCCAACTTCTATGAGCTTCCAGTCTAATGGTGGGACAAGTAAGAGATGAGCTAGAATGAGACGAGAGCAAAGGAGAGATACCCAGACAAAGCACTCTGGGAAAATGTAAAATGTGAGTCCAAGGCGATGTCCAGGTGGACAGCGCCTGCAGGCAAGTGAAAAGGAGACAGAAGAATTTGGGTGAGAAGTCAGGGCTGGAGATACATATCTGGGGCATGATTAGCATGGACAGAAGCCTTGGGAGCTCTGGAGCAAGAGAACCCAAAGATGAGGCCAGAGACATTCCCCCAGGGAAGGAGAAAGGAGCATTCCATTGGCTAAAGGAATGTGCAGACCCACAAGAAAGAGGGCTGGGATTGGGGCCTAGTGAAGGGCGCTTGTTGGATGTGGGAGAGTGAGAGAGTGGAGAGTGACTATTTTTTCGTGTTTGGGTTGGCCTGGATGGCAGCAGAGGTGCCTTCTAACTCTCAAATTCTGTAAACAGGCCAGAGGCCACAAGAGAGCAGAGGGCTGGAAGTTGGCCAAGGATCCTGGACCTGACACGTAGCACTGGTCACTGTCCTCCAAGTACCATGGTGTGAGAGATATGGGAGGAGTTGGTGCTAACCCACTGAAGAGCTGTGTGTCAAGCAACCTTGGTTCCCCTTCAGGATAAGAGAGGAAAATCCCATCGGGGCACAGTTAAGGGTCCCTTGAGACCAATGTACGGTATCATCTCGAAGTCACCTGGAGAATACACTCTCTTGGAGGCCTACATGTGCCACTGGAGCAGTTCTCTGACTGAGCAGTCAAGTGCTCAGCCATGGTGGCCACAGTCAAGGATGTTGGCATACCCGGGCAAAAGGAAAACCATGAATGGGCAATACTAACTACCTCCCAGAATCATCAAGGCGGGGGCAGCTAGATGGCATAGTGGATAAATCACCGGCCCTGGATTCAGGGGGACCTGAGTTCAAATACAGCCTCAGACACTTGATACTTACTAGCTGTGTGACCCTGGGCAAGTCACTTAACCCTCACTGCCCCACAAAAAAGTGAAAAAAAACCAGAATGGCTGAATCATCAAGGCACCATGAGGTGGTCAGCAGGCATTCAATACAAATGTACTATGCGTCAGGCATAGCCAGGATTTAAACCAAGCCTTGTGACTCTAAGACCCCAGAATTCTTTCATGGGCACCAAAGTGGCTTCTGAATGAGGAATACAGAAGAGCAAGAGGGAGCCTTTGTAGATTCTTGAGTGGGGGAGGGACCGGCAACTCTAGTGCTATTTTTGGAATATTAATCCTATGGGCTAATGAAGGATGGATTGGGGAAGGCAACTGTAAAGACTATTGGCTGATCAAGGGTCAAGAGCTGCGGATACAAAGGAAGACAAAATCCCAGTCTCTGCCCTCAAGGAGATTATATTCTACTGGGGTGAGAGCATGGACATAACTATGTCCATCCAAGATGTATACAGAATAAATTTAAGGTAATCTCTGATGGGGCAGGGACAGGGTTAGAATGGAGAGGGGGAGAAGGCTGGGAAAGACCCCCTCCAGAAAGCAGGATCTGAGCTGAGTCTTAAACAAAGCCATGAGGCAGAGGTGTGGAAGGAGGGCATTCCAAGAAGAGAAACTGAGTCAGGAGATGGAGTATCATGTTCCCAGAATGTCAAGCAAGTTAGTAGAGCTGGGTTTTAAAATCTATGGAGGGGAGTAATGTATAAAAAAGATGGCAATGTTCAAAACCAGGAGACTAGCTCCAAATTGAGATCATCTTAAATTCCACCTTAATCCAAGAGCTCAAAGCAAGAGAAGAAATCCTTCACCAAGCCAAGCAACATCCCATGGTCGGGGGTGAGGTGGGGTGGTGTTGTTGAGTACAACCAGACTAACATGCAGAGTCCTGAAATGTTCAGAATCTGAACCCTCAACCAAGCCTCACAACAATTGGAAGTCTTCATATTAAAATGGAGACTTGCCTGCGTGATGTCATTGAAGGCTCCCAGAAGCCCCTTGAGGTAGGGACAAGGAGTTTTATCCCCATTTACAAAGGAGGAAATTGAGGTTGAGTGAGAACAATGGACCTGCCCTAGAGCACATAGCTAAGAAGCTTCAGAGGCAGGAGTAGCCCTTAGGTCTCAAGGGGGTGAGGCCACAGTCTGCCAATTACTTAATGGGTGACACAGGGTGAGTCATGTGATCTCTTTCAACCTGGTACTCTAAACTGGCTGATTTCACATCAGTCCCTTCGCTGCTTTCCAGCCCAACTGGCCGGCCTGCTATTGCCCAAACTTCTCACTGGTAACTAGGGGAGGAGAGGAGGGAGGTCAGGCAGTCTAGTCACAGGGGAGAGCCTGCACACCATTACACTCCCCAGCCTCCTTCCCACATTCGTTCAGCTGTCACCTCCTAAAGGAAGCCTTTCCTCATCTTTCCAGTTCTAACATTTCATAACGAAGAGGTGATTCACACTTGGTCAATGGAAAGCGCTCGTTCAGATCCCAGCTCTGCTATTTACTACCTGGGTGACTTGAAATGGCATGACCTGAGCAAGTCCATTCCCCTAACTGGGCCTCAGTTTCCTTCATTGTAAAATGAAGGGCTTAGACCAGATCTAAATTCATGATCTTTTTTTTTTCTTTTTTCGGATGGGGCAATGAGGGTTAAGTGACTTGCCCAAGGTCACACAGCTAGTGAGTGTCAAGTGTCTGAGGCTGGATTTGAACTCAGGTCCTCCTGACTCCAGATCCAGCACTTTATCCACTATGCCACCTAGCTACCCTTAAATTCATTATCTTAAAGCATGTGCTTCTCCTCACCTCATCCCTAACTTCCCCAAAAGGACGAGGCTGTGAAATTCACTAAAAATTCCATTGGAATGTTATGGAGAAAAACAACCTTGAAAAGATTCTGATGCATGTGAAGACAAGCAAAACTTCAGAAAAGTGAAGAGGAAGCAGTGGTCTCCCCACCTCCTGCCACAGAGGCAATGGGCTTCAAGTGGACAAAGGGACCTACATTTCTGGGCGTGGCTAACATGGGAAGTGGGCTTGTTCAACTCTGCCTATTTGTTACAAGGGGGTGTTGTTGTTAAATAGTGGGGTGGGGAGAGAAGATGAATGCTTGCTCCCTGGAAAACAAAATAAAATTGTAAAACAAATATTCAGCTGAGAAAAAGGCGAATAACTTTCTAAGATGGGTTAGGAGATTGATAACCGGAAGAGAATTTAGAGAATGATTATCCAATACACTCATTTTAAAGATTGGGAAATGGGGCCCAGAGAAGTAAAAATGATTTACTGGAGGTCACAGAGGCTCTATGTGACAGAGCATGGATTTGAACCCTGGGTCCTCAGACTCCTGGTTCAGAATTCTTTCTGCTACTCCACTAGACCCTCACTAACAAGCCTCTCTCATTACGAGGAAGCAACCTGGCAAGGTAGAAAAGAAGCTAGAGCAGAAGTCAACTTACTCAGGGTCTGGTCCCAATTCTGCTACAAATGGGCCGGGTGACCCTGACCCTGATGGAAGCCTCTTTAAGCTCTTGTTCCTCTGTTGTAAAACGGGCCTCTCAGCCACCTGCCCTGCCCATCCCACCACATTATGGTAAAGATAAAGTAAAGGCATGTTTGGGGTGTGGATGGGCACCATAAATGGCCCAGCTGGAAGAAGACAATAAGGCCAAGAAGAGCCGCCACCATCCAAGGATGAACCATTCCGATAGAGGCTCCCACTGCACAAAGGGTTCTTTTGTTTGATTAAAAGCACCGCTGAAATCAAAAGCTGTTGAGGAACTAGGATTTCAAACACACATATCCCCACCCCAATTACAGTAACCAGGATTTCTGCTGTCTCCATAACAATGAGGGTGGAGATCACCTAACATCACAAGAAGTTGGAAAGAGGGAATAGAAGTCTTTCCCTCCTCCCGCCAAAAAAAAAAAAAAAACAACCCTTAAAAAGAACTCACCAACAAATAAATAAATGAATAAATAGACAGATAAATGAAAAACGAACAGATAAATAAATGAATAAGTGAGTAAACAAACAAATAAATAAATAAAAAAAGAAAAGAATTCACCAAGATGGCAAAATATGGTCATCTTAATATTACTGGGGCAAGCCACCATCAGGATGAGGACACAAACAGGGGAAGCGCTCAGAAGATGCCTTTTTACATGTTCTCTCAACACCTTCCTGTGTTTGACCAACCCTTGCTCTGATAAGAGCAGCTGCCATTCTCCTGGCACTTAGCCTTCTGTACCTTTGCCCAGGCTGTCCTCCATGCCTGGAATGCTCTCTCTCTTCAGTCCTGCCTTGTAGAGTTGCCAGCTTACTTCAAAGCCCAGTTCAGGTGCCGCCCAGAGGCCTTTCCTAATGCCCTGTTGTCAACACTCACTCCCTCCTGAAATGTTTTTGATATACTAAAGTAAGTATAGTAAAGTACATGTAGAATATATATTTAGTATACATAGATACTAAAGTATCTAAAGTATCCCTATATATACAGCATATATTTAGTATACATAGATACTAAAGTATCTAAAGTAAAGTGCATATATATACTTAGTATATATACTAAAGTATACTAATATATACAATATATATTTAGTATACATATGTACTAAAGTATCTAGAGCACATATAAATATGTACTTATCTGTGTACAAGTTAAGTTTTGAAATAGAATATAAGCTCTTTGAGGGCAGAGGATGTTGGGGGTTTTCCTTCAGTTTGTATTTATATTGCTAGCCCCCAGGCTAGTATATGACACATAGTAAGTGCCAAACATTAACAAATGTTAGTGGAATGAATACATGAGGTTTGCAGAGTACTCTTCTTAAAGAGCCCTAGAAGGAAGGGAATATAATACTGCTGTACCTATTTTATAGATTTAAAAAACCCTGAAACTCAAAGAGGTTGTGAGATTTAAAGGGACCACACCAAATATCTAATCCAACCCTTTCATTTTGTAAAAAAAAAAAGAAAGCCAAAGCACAGAGGGGGTAAAGGAACCTACATGGGGTCATACAGGGATACGTACAATGGCTGCACATCTATTTCTGTGTCAGGATCAGGCTGGACTTCACTTCCAGAGTTCTTCCTAGTATACCCCCCCTGACCTAGGAGCCATTACTAAGACTGCACAGTTAGGTCCTGATTAGTGTGAATAATGAATCCTGTGAAGTGGTCACATCATTTGAATTTCCATTGCATATTTCCACCGAGCTGGAACCAATTACCGTATTCTACATATAATTATAACTCTGAGTAGTAAGAATTCAAATAATGTGACCACTTCAAGGGATCCATTATTTATATTGATCAGCACCTGACTAGATCTAACAGTGACAGCTGGGAATCCACATGATAGATATTGACGTTGGCACTGACCTAGTCCCAGAGCAAAACCTCAGTTCCTTTGGGATTGAACTGGAAGAGAAGCAATGGGACACAGTGGAAAGAATAGTGGATTTGGATTCAGGAGAGCTGGATTCAAATCCTAGGTCTGCCACATACTACCTGAATTTGGGCTAGTCCCGTAAACCTATTTGGCCCCATTTCCTCCTTTTATAAGATGAGGGGCTAGCCTAGGCCGCTTTTTTTGCGAGACAGTGAGGGTTACGTGACTTGCCCAGGGTCACACAGCTAGTAAGTGTCAAGTGTCTGAGGCTGGATTTGAACTCAGGTCCTCCTGAATTCAGGGCCAGTGCTTTATCTACTGTGCCACCTAGCTGCCCCCTCGGCAGCTTTTAAAGTGGCACTCCAGCTCAGATTCTCTAATCATATAATCACCAAGATCTCTCTCTTTAGAGACCATGTAGTGTACAGTCATAACACTGGCCTTGGGGTAAGAAGAATTGAAGTAAAATCCCACTTTGGAAATTTAGCTATGTGACCCTAGGCAAGTCATGGCATCTCTCTGAGCTTCCTTGTGCATAAAATGAGGGGACTGTATTCAATAGCCTTGGAAGTCCCTTCTAGCCCAGACTCTATGATCCTAGGGTCCCAATTCTGACACTGAGTGACTTGGCCATCTACCTTCCCCAGTTAGTCTCCTAGGCCTCTTATATTCATGGCAGCCCAGCCTGCTTTCCACGCTTCCTTTCTACCCATTCCATGAGGTATAGAATACAAGGATTATCAAAACATTGAGATGCCTCAATGCAGCATGGAGGCATGACCTTAGCATCTCGAAAGCTAAACCAGACTATGAGCTCTAACAGATCCTGCCAAGCTGGACAGAAAGGGCCTACTGGCTGGAAAAGCAGCCTTGGCTTGCTTTAGATCATCACTAAAGTGGGCACAGACAGATGAATGTTTCAGCCAGGCCAACTCTCAAACATCATCTACTAAGCTATAGAGATGGGGCCCCATATCTGGGGTCCATCTCCAGGGCATTGATTTTAAAGAGGAGGAAACAGAATCAGAGAGGTTTAGTTACTTGCCCAAAGTCACACAGCTAGTAAGTAGCACAGTTGGGACCTGTACGCTTGAAAATGCAGGTACAGGTCTTCTGATTCCAAGGCCCAGGAGTTTTCCCAAGCATAGTGGTAGTAATAATCATAATCGTCGTTATCATCACTACCATGAATATAGGGCGTTATTGTTTTAAAGAGCTTTACACATTTGAGCCTCACAACTGCCCTATGAGGTAGGTGCTATTTGAGGATGGGGGGTAATATTGGTGGGGGACTATGGGTACAAAATGTTGCATACCCTTTGAGATGGAGTTGCCATATTGGTTAGTTTTGCATAACTGTTTCTCTTTTTTGAGAGGGTTCTAGAGTGAGAGGGTGGTGCCATCAGGAAATAACTAGAGTGAATAATATAAGGCATCACTTTTAAAACTTAAAAATAATAAAATGCTATTGGTTTTGAGGTCTACACTAAATAAGTGGATTTTTTTTTTGGTGGGGCAATGAGGGTTAAGTGACTTGCCCAGGGTCACACAAGTAGTAACTGTCAAGGCCGGATTTGAACTCAGGTCCTCTTGAATCCAGGGCTGGTGCTTTATCCACTGCAGCGCTACCTAGCTACCCCCAATAAGTGGATTTTTAAGAGACGTTTGCTCTATCCATGGTAAACATGAGTCATTGGCATCTCTCTGGTATAACCAAACAGACGGTATCTGACTGGCTTTACTGAGCACTTCGTCACAGAAGCCAGTTGGTGGGGGCTGTTATTATTCCCATTTTGAAGATTAGGAAACTGGAGCCAAGGCATAACAACTTGCCCCGAATCATACAGCTAGTGTGTATCTAGGGCAGGATTCAAACTCAGGGCTTTCTGACCCCAAGTCTGGTGCTTAATTCATAGTTACCCTCCATGATCCCCTGTCTTGTTCCAACGGTAAGTAAAATTTAAGAGGCAGCATGCAACTGGGTTTAGAGGGCCAGCCAGGGGGTCAGCAAGACTCCTCTTGTGGCTGTTCTAGTCTCACCTCTGACATGTGCTGGGCTATGTGCAAAGAGCCCTCTGTCTCTCGGTGCCCACTCTAACTCTCTCAAACTCTAAATTACAGATCAGTAACCCTTCTGCACCATGGGAGGGAGTTTTCACACTGGAAGTTCCTCACACTGATGAAATCAGAAGTCCTTACAGGCAATCTACTCCAAATCCTTCCATTTTAAGGATGAAGTGACTGAACCCAGAAAGGTCAGAGGACCACAGAAGGGTCTTAGAAGTCATCAGGTATAGGAGAGGAAGTTAAGGCCCAGAAAGGCCATGGGATCAAAAACGTAGAGCTGGATCTTAAAGGTCCTCAATTCCTTCCATCCACCTCATTTTACAGGTAAGGCAACCTAGGCCCAGAGGGGTAAATTCACTTGACCAAGTTCACACGGGTAGCAAGCAGCAGACCTAGCATTTAAACCCAGGTCCTCGATTCTAAATCCTTCACTCCTTCCATTGTACCATGGTTAAGTGACTGGTCCAAGGTCACATGGGTAGGGGGGAGGGCCAGAATTTGAACCCAAGACCTCAAGTTCTCCATCCAACTTCCTTTCTATCATATTGTACTGCCTCTCTTTTCTTAGCTGTTGCTAAGGAGGCCTGCCCAGTCTGGTGTAAGGAGCCCTCTGTGAACCTATGGAAAGACTTTCCTCTACTATACACCCCCAACTCTTTGTTCCCATTCTGAAATCTCTAGTTATGTTCCTCTGAGATTAAAATGCCACTTACTAATCAGCCAACCACCCTGGTTCCCAGGCAATTCTACCTCCCCCTGCCTTTCACGTTCCAGATCCATTTCATTCAAATGGGAAAGAAGACAAGGTCAGCTCCATCTGGGTGTTAAAGTAAGGCAGAGAATTAATCAGCAAAAGCTGCCAGCACTGGGTTCACTTGGAGCTCCAAAGCACATAGACGCACGCCCCCACACCCCTTTCCTTTCCTCCCTCCAATGCCCATGGTGGCAGAAGGAAAAATCTTGCCAGCCCAAGCAGCCAATACTTTTGGTTGTCTCCCACATGCCCAAGTGGTTGGTTTTCAAAGACTATTGTGTACATTTTAAAGGGGCAGGAGGCACAGGGGACCAAGTCGGTATTTGAGGAAACATCCAATAATTAAGGCAATTTTTTACAATAATAGATAATAATTGGACAAGAAATTGTAAGGAATGTCCTGCCTGCTTATCCTAGCACCCCAGACGTAGCGCCTTCTGTGAAGTGGCTGCCAAGAACAAGGTTACTCCCACCCGACTGGACCATAGCAGGCAGCGACTGTGCACCACATGCTTTATGCTAGGCTGGGAAAATGGTTTGTTTGCATTTCTGACTGACAAACCAATAGGTGCAAAAGCTTGTGGTGGGGAGAGGGAAGGGGAGATGAAAAGCACGGGGGGCCCAAGGACTCATACCCCTGAGGGGGGCTCACACTTCTGTGGAACCCAAAGGTGCCAGGTTTGTACAGTGGGCAAGAGAGGACATTTCTAGTCCAAGCCATGCTGTGGGTGTCAGGCCTTACCCATGGCAGGCGCTTCAGAAATCAGGACTAAAGGCAAGCCTCTGGTGACAGGAGTCCCAAAGGAAAGAAACCAGCCCTTCCAGACACTGGCCTAAGGCAAAGGGACTGGTAGGGAAAAACAGCAAACAATTCGGCCTAGGAGAAAGTGACCAGATGATCTCAACTGCCAGTGTTCAATCCAATCTGACCAGCATTTATTAAAAACCTTTTCTATGCCAGGTACTGTGTTAGGTACTGCTATTCAAGGACAAAAACAAAAGTGTCCCTGCTGGGGATGCCACGTGGACACAGAAAAGCACATGGAAGGGGGAAGCTAGGTGGCGCAGTGGATAGAGCACCAGCCCTGGAATCAGGAGGACCTGAGTTCAAATCCGACCTCAGACACTTGACACTTACTAGCTGTGTGATCCTGGGCAAGTCACTTAACCCTCATTGCCCCACCCCACCCCCCAAAAATTATGGGTCTTCTTTCTTGCTCTCAGCTGTCACTCTCCCTGCTGTCTGGCTCTTTTCTAATTGACTTCTCCTCATCATCAGTGGCTGGGAAACCAGATGAGCAAGCTGGGAGAATAGTTATCTTTGGATCTGTCTTCTCCTTCACCCTCTGGGGAGGTGGGTGCCTTAGAGCGTACCTTCAGATTCTCTTCCCACCCTGGCAATAAATGTCTGCTAATTACATTAAATAAGAGTAAATAAAGCTCCTCCTGGCTTCTGGTAAAGTGCATGAGCTTGATGGCTGCTGTTTTGGCAGCTGGCTTTTTTCTCCTACCTTCCGAGTTGACGGTTGCATTTTGGCCTGCTGGGGCTATCAGAAATATCCTGCTGAACACCTCATGCTGTTCTCATCCCTGACAAAATCCTGTAGTCTTGGACACTAGGAAGACGAGTTCAAATCCTTCCTTGGGCACTTAACCCCTTGGTAAGATGCTTAAACCTCTCTCTCAGCCTCAGTTTCCTCATGTGTAAGATGGGGATAATAACAGCACCTTCCTCCCAGGGTTGTGGCAAGGATCAAATAAGTGAATAAATGTAAAAGCTCTGAAAGCCTTAAAGTGTGACATACATGCTAGTTGTTGTTATTAAATTCCACCTCTTCCACAGAGCCTTCTCTGAACCCCCAAAATAAATGGGAGTTCTCTTTCTCTAAATCCCTATAGTACTCAGCTGATATCTTTTTATGTCACTTATTTCCTACTTTATATTTTGCTTATTTGTGCATCTCCCTGATCCCCACCTCTGCTTTGGAAACCTACTAGATTATATGCTCCTTGAGGGCAAAGACTGTATCATCTTCATCTTGGAAGTGGATGAAAATCCCTTGTATATAACAAGTACAAAAATATTTATCAAAGCTTATTAGAAGGGAAGCTAGGTGGCGCTACTATGGACAGAGTACAGGCCCTGAAGTGAGGAGGACCTGAGTTCAACTCCAGCCTCAGACACTTACTAGCTATATGAACTTGGACAAGTCACTGAACCCAATTGCCTCTTTAAAAAACAAACAAACAACAACAACAAAAACATTACAAAAATAAATAAATAAAACAAAAACAAGTGGCACTGGAGGTGCTAGATCTCATTTGAGAATTAACTCAGACCACTGGAGAAATTCAGGCCTCCCAATTCAGCTCTCTACCTGCTATCCCAGCCCACCTCTGGCCTGTGTGTCCTTTGCTCACTTTAGTTACCTTGGCTCCAATGGAAGACCACCAGCTGGGAAAAAGCACTCTCTCAGAAGTCAGGATAAGCACGTGTCCCGGGTGTGATGGGGAATTCCTTCTCAGGTGGGGACTGGACTAGATGACCTCTAACATGCCTTTGAACTCTGGGTTTCTATAGATCTGTGATACAAATAAGACTGGGACAAGAGGCAGAGTCAATGGGAAGGTAGCATTATGAGAAACTGAGGAGGGATAGGGTCACTTTCACCTGGAGGGGTTGGGGTGCTGGTAGTCAGAGGCTATTTCATGGAGTGGGAATTTGAAGAAAGGGAGAAACTTCAACGGGTGAGGAGAGCAGTAGGGCTGCCAGCGAGGCATCCGCTCTCAGCATCAGGAGCAAAGCCACTGACAAAACCAGATGAGGGTTGGAGATGGGACATAATGGAAGAAAGGGACATCCGTCAGGTCAGGTTTGGCTAGAATATAGCACGACTGTACCATGTGAGGCCCGATTGAAAGTACCAGGGACATTTAGTCTGGAGAAGAGAAGACTCCAACAAGAGGACATACTAAGTTTTCTCCAAGTGTTTAAAGGGCTGTGAAATGATAGAGGAATTTGATTTATTCTGCTTGGCCCCAGAGGAGAAAACCATAAACAATGGAAGTTACAAAGAGGGGAATGGAAAGCAAGGTTCGAATCGTATTGGAAGGCCTTTGATGCCTTCTAGTTTACACTCCATTCGAAACAAAGCCTCACAGGTCCCATCTGGATTATTTCCCCCTAAAAAGTCAGGGGCTCCAGGTAGGAATTCTGACTCGGACACTTGGTGGCTATATGAAAGTAGGCAAGGCACTTCATCGCCCTGGACAAGTTTCCTCACCTGCAAGACAGGAAGAGTGCTAAAAACACACCTCACAAATCAGAGGTTCACAGATTGAGAGCTGGAAGGGGCTTCAGTCCATTTAGTCAAACCCTCTCATTTTACAAGTAAGGAAAATGAAACCAAGGGCACATGGGTAATCCGTGACCAAAAGATAGACTTTGAAGCCCGGGCCTAACTCCAGATCCAGGGGGTCTTCCCACTAGACTCCAATACCTTCACGGCACACGGTACACATGGTACATGGAACGGCTATCTTGGCTCTCATTAGATTGTCTAGAGGTTAGGGCAGTGGGTGGGAAATGAAGCACACTTTCCAGCCCTGAAGACATAGCATTGCTAAATAAATGAGAATTACTATTCACTTAGAAGTGGCCTGAAGCAGCCTTATGTCTGAAGCTCATTCATTATCTTTGGAATAGATGTATGCTTTGATCAGAGGTTGGAGGACATGGCCTCCCAAGTCCCTTCCAGCAGTTAAGATTCTGCTATTACGGGGGCAGCTAGGTGGTACAGTGGATAGAACAAGCAGCCCTGCAGTTAGGAGCAACTAAGTTCAAATCTGGCCTCAGATACTTACTAGTTGTGTGACCCTGAGCAAATCATTTAACCCCAATTGCCTCCAAAAAGAAAAGATTCTATTACTATGCCTGCTCATATGGGAATCTTGTGTACAGGTGCATAAGAAAACAGCTAGAAAGGGTCTTTCAAAGCTGCATGAGGCAGTAGAAGATGTGGGTTCAAATCCTGCCCTTTTCTACTTACAACTTGAATGACCTTGGGTAAATCCCTTGGCCTAAGTCTCCATTTTTCTCAAGTATAAAATGAAATGGGGGGCAGCTAGGTGATGCAGTGGATAGAGCACCGGCCCTGGAATCAGGAGTACCTGAGTTCAAATCTGGCCTCAGACACTTAGCACACACTTATTAGCTGTGTGACCCTGGGCAAGTCACTTAACCCCAATTGCCTCACTAAAAAAAAAAAAAATGAAATGGCTGAATTAGATCACTAAGGTCCCTTCTGGCTCTCAATCCCATGATGCTTCATTGGTCTCTCAGCATCTACACAGTAAAAATGAGCTTTCCATTAGCATTTATAATACCAAAGCAACATGCTTGAAATGTGTTCTGTCTGCATTGTTAGGGAATGGAAGGAAGAAGTCACTTCCAAGCAACTTGAATGAACAGTGATGGTACTTCCCTTACACAGACAACGCAAACCTACCTTTTTGTTCCTTATCCAAGTCTTCAACTAGTCCTGTAACTGGGTCCCAACATAACTTCCATCAAAAGGGAAAGGAAAAGAACAATTACACAGAATCAGACATTTTGCATGTGTGGTGCCCCAACCAGACTCTGCTGCAGAAGCCTGAACTTTAGGTAGGTCTTTTTTTTTTGACCCACCAAGAGGCGGAGTCAGAGGATCATGGATTTCCAGCTAGAAAAGAATTCAGAGGTCATCTGGTCCCACTCCCTCAATTTACAGAGAAGGAAACTGAGGTCAAGAAGGAAAAGATTTGCTCAAGGTCATACATGTTGTAAGTTGCAGAGTTAAGATTTTCATTCAGTGTCTCTGACTCCAAATTCAGTGTTCTTGCCACCTCCATAGAGCTACTTCCCATATCAGTCATGACTGGGAATTGATGACTGTGCACATTTCCATCTAAGAAAGCTGGGAGATCACACTTGGAGAAAATAAGAATCACTGTGAGCATTTCCTCTAGGGGAAAGCTCTTGAAGTAGCCTAGGTCTCTGCACTGTCCACCATAATCTACACAACATTCAAACACCCACTCCTGAGGTCCATCAGAATGTGAGTAGCCTTCCATGGTCAATGGCTGACACACAGTAGGAGAGGAAGCCTGAAAGTGGGTTTGAAGTTTCTGTTCTCTCCTCTTCCAGAAATCTACCCTGCCCTTCCCATAATCCTTTACTGGTACCAGGGGGGAAAGGTGGCAAGTTTAAGAATATCCAACCAACTGGGTGGTTCTTAAGGGCAATTGAAAGAAAAGATGAGACAGAGTAAGAGAATGTTAATGTAATCTCTATCCCCATCTCTCAAATGCCAACATATTCCTTCTCTGCTGCTCAAAAGAGGAGAAATGCTAAGTTCTACCGGTCACTGTCGGCAATTACTTTCCCTCTGCTTTCTTACTGTCCCACTTATTATCTTGCCAGTTGTTCCTCAAACATTTCAACTCCATAAACATTTATTATACACCTACCATATACTAGGCTCAGGCACTCATCACATTCAGCCGTGTATGTACAAGTAACACTAATAATATAGATCTCCCTTTTCTACCCAAGTAAAACCTTCGAGGGTTCTAAGTTCCAGATGAACTAGCCACTTTGTTGTTCCCTCTACTTGATATACCATCTCCTGGCTCTGTCCCCCATGCCTGGAATACAGCTGTCCCTCCTCCTCTCATCTTGGAATTCCAGGCTCCCTTCAAGGCTTAGCTCAAGTGCCACCCACCATAGGAAGCCTTTCCCGATCTACCATCCCTCTCTCTCCCGGCTTCTCAGCCCACTTTTGACATCCCACATTTATTTCTGGGTTCCACAGTCGAAGAAGGGCACTGATGAAGAAGGAAGTATGTAGAAGACAATCAGGATGGTGAAGGGTCTGGAGGACAATTTACTTGGGGAAGGGAAAACTAAGGGGACACAGCATATCTCTCTTCAAATATGTAAAGGGTTGTCCTTTGGAAGAGAGATCAGATTTATTCTGCTTGACCCCCAAAGGGCAGAACCAGGAGCAATGGGTCGGAGCGGCCAAGAGGGAAATTCTGGTTTGACATAAAGAAAATCTTCCTCACAATTAGAGCTGCCCCCAAATGGGAGGAGATCGCTCAGGAGATGGTGCGGTTCCTCTTGAAATCAAGCAAGAGACTGGCCAGCCACCTGTTGGGTATGCTATGGCAGTAATTCATTTAAGGTATGTGTTAGAGAGCTGCCAGGATCCTTTCCAAGTCCAAAGTTCTGTGATTCAGCATGTGTATTTTGTATTCGTTAGTACATGTATATATTGTCCACCTTGAGCCCCATTTGAATGTAAACTCCTAGAGAGAAGACTGTCTCATTTTTGTCTTTGCATTTTCAGCACCTAGCGTAGTGCCAGGCATATACGTAGTGGGCACTGAGTCGCTGTTCTTTAAATTAAAGCCTTGCGCTGTTTCCTGTTCCCCCATGGGGCCTAAGAGCGTGCTTAGCATAGTAGGCATGCAACACATATTACTGGAATGAAAGAATACTAATGAAAAACTTGGGCCCTCTCCATTAAAGAGCCCTTCTGATCAAGATTTCCATAAACCAAGTTTAAAAGTGTTGGGTCCAAATGATAGCATGTGCTCCTGGATGCCCCCCCCAAGCACATCAAATCATCTTAATCTGGAATTATAAAAGTTCCAAGCCATCTTCAGAACACAGTGTTCCGGAAGCATGTTCAAAGCTCTACTATGACGGTCCAACCATGCATGTCCAAGGCTACCATTAGTCCTCAAAGTTTGGGAGCGGGGGAGGAGTTTGAGATGGGGGGGGGGAAGAATTATACCACTTTTCCAGAAACACAGAGATGTTTCATTTTAAAGACACGCTCA
The DNA here is from genome assembly GCF_019393635.1 of Dromiciops gliroides. NCBI lineage: Eukaryota > Metazoa > Chordata > Mammalia > Microbiotheria > Microbiotheriidae > Dromiciops > Dromiciops gliroides. Next base: position 48,614,168 of record NC_057867.1, read on the forward strand.
AAAGCCCAGTGACTGAGCTCATTCAGCCAGAGGCGGCTCCGGATCACAGGGCAGGCTGTGAAACACTTCTACCCAAATTCCAGTTGGCCAGCCTCTTTTCCTGAAGGAGGAGGCTAACATGCAGAACTGGAGGCAGGCCAGTGCAATGGTCAAGATTACTCCTGTTGCTCTATCAGTGGCCTGAATAGCAAGCAAAGGTATTTACCCCGTCTGTGTTGTGACAGTAGCCTAGCCTCAAGTGAAGGCTTCCACCACGCCACATTTATGGGCCATTCAGTCATGCATTTTTGTTATTGTTGAGAGTGGTGCGAAATTTCACCACAGGAGCCCAAGTCCTTGGTGGTCTTCCAAGGATTGCAGCTAAAAAGGCACTCCTTTTGTTCCTTGGGAGAATGCAGTCCAGTAGGTCATTCAAAAGGGGAAATAAAAGCAGAGCCCTGGGAGGGAGCTGAAGGACAAGACAAAAAGAATCAAATGTTTGGGGTGGGAGCACATTAGCTTCCATTTCCTACTGCTGCCTACTATGAACACCCCCCAATCTTTGGGGGAAGAATGTCGGTACAGGCAGACCTCCAGAGTTCTTGGGCAGGTGTTTGCAGAGACCCCTCGGGTTATGTCCAAGGCCTACATAGCCCAAGATCTGTGAAGTTTAGGGAATAAAGTTTCCCTCATGCTGAGATGCTAGACTGGACACACACACACACACACACACACACACACACACACACACACACACACACACACACACACACTGGTCAAGGGCTCCTTATCCCTTTTTAAATGGTATTACCTCCATGGCCAGAAGATGAAGATGAAAACTGCATCCTGTTTTCTATTAAGCACCTCCTCACAATCTGGCCCTTTAAAATGGGAAGAATGAGGACTAGAAGAGTTCTCCTAATCGTGTGTGTGTGTGTGTGTGTGTGTGTGTGTGTGAGAGAGAGAGAGAGAGAGAGAGAGAGAGAGAGAGAGAGAGAGAGAAGGAGGTTGAAGCAATGATCAAACTGCAGAACCAGGGCACCCTTTGGCAGCCCCGGGCTGTGGAGGACCCGGGGGGAACGCTGCTTCCCTTTACTTTTTTTCTGGCAGGCAGGCAGGCAGGGAGGAAGAGAGAAGGAAAAGAAAGAGCTTTTCAAGGCTCCACAACCAATAAAACCTTGCATCAGTGAGTACATACTTCAGCCTGAAAAAAAAGACAGACAGCTCAAGGGCAAATAGTGTCTAATCGACTGTGTTTAAGTTACTTGATAACTGCAAAGGTGCAGTAGGGATTGACTTACTGTGGGAACAAGGCTGGTCCTATCAAAACAATTTATGTAACATATGGTTGGTCCCACTCCTAAATCATCCAGGAGCTTCCCACAATTACCTTTGTAATTAACATGTAATTCATGACTACCCCTAGCCTCCAATGTTATTAATAGTTCTGTAGAAATGATCCAACTAGGCTGAAGTCACTGGAAGTACCTAGTTGGAATTCTGACTTTCTCTTAGTATCATCTCCATGCTCCACCCCACTGACTGGCCAAGTCCAAGTAGGCACCTCATTTCTCAAAAAGGCCATGAACCAAAGTAGCGCAAGATAACTTGGGTTAAGGTGAGGAATGCAGGCAAAGCCACATTAACTTGGGTTAAGGTTAGAAATTGAAACAGTGCAGTATGAGTTTGGTTAAAGTTAGAAATTGGAACAGTGCAACATAAGCTCATTGAAACATCACAACATTAGTTTGGTTAAGGTTAAAAATGGAAACATCACAACGGAGTAAGCTCGGAGTTAAGGATACAAATGAAAGCATCACAATGTAAGCTCTGTTAAGGATAGAAACTGAAACATTGCAACATAGGCTTGGTTAAGGTTAAAAATGGAAGCATCTCAACGAAATTTTGGTTAAAGATTAAAGCGGTGTAACATCGCTTTGGTTTAGGACCGAAATGGAAGCAAAGCAAGCTAACTTTGATTAAGGTTGGGAATTGAAGCAGTAACAACACCACTGATAAGCTAAAGGCGTTTGATTAGACTTCAAGAGTCTTTTGAGACTTCTAAAGCTCAATCGTGTAACTGACTACAGAGTTCTGCTCCAGAAGCCACTCTGTGGAACAAGCACTAATGAGCTGGCACGGAACTGTTGCTTGAAGGGGCAGCTCGGTGTAGAAAGAGCACATGACTGGCAACCAGAACACTGGCTCCACCACCTACTAGCTTCCTGACCTTGGACGAGTCACCTCGACTTTTTGCGCCTCAGTTTCCTCCTCTGGAATCTGAGGGGGTTGACACAGAGCTCCCTTCCAGCTCTGACATCCTAAGGGTCCTCCCTCAGTCAAGAGGTGACGACTTTCCTCTGCAGAAATTGCTCAACGATCAGAGAAAGAGAGACTTTCCCCAAATTTAACAAAAGAATGAATTTTGCCAACGGTCCCCAGCAGAGGTGTCTGCCCCATTCTCCAACACCTACAGTTCAAAGAATGTGATAATTTTTCCACCAGTTTAGCCCTCTTTCATTTGCAAGACGCTCTCCAAACAGAGTTTAAGATTTCCGGTGGGTAATCAGTCCTTTCAAAGGCCTGTAAATTGAATGTGCAATTAACCCTAAGGTTAAGTGAGAAAAAAAAAATACCAAATACCTTCCAGAAAATCTCGTCAGACTCCCCCCCCCCACACACCAAGTGAGGGGCTGCAGGGGGGCGGGTGTTTTTGTTTTGAAGACAACTTCTAAAGCTTCAGCAGCCACTAAAAGCCCTAAGGAGTCCAGTAGTACTGGGAGACGGGCATGCGGGGAAGAGGATTCGGAAAAAGAAAATCAACTCAAATTACAAGTTTTGCACACGTGTGCTACACAAACCCACTCAGGTTTGGCTCTTTCCTGATCCCCGATCCCCAACCCCCTTCTCTCCCTCATCACCTCGTACAGCGGAGCGGTCAGCCTGGCAAGGGTTGGACAAGTCCGGGGCCGTGGAACACTTGGGTGGGGGGGAGCCCACTCGCGGGAGAGTGAGTGTGTGATTGTGTGAGTGCGAGTGTGTGTGTGCTCAGGAATCCCTCTCGGGTCGCGGCTGCGGGCGGGTGGGCGAGCCGGGCCAGGGGGAATGCCAGCTCCCTGCCCTGCGGGTCGGGTTTCTCGCTGCCACACCTGAGGCCGGTGTGTGGGTGGGTGTGCCTGCGGGACGGGGGCGCAGTTGCCCTCGGGTCTCCCTCCCTCCCAGCCCGCCTCCCTCCCGGCCGCCCGCCCGACTCACCGTTGATCTCGTTACTGGGCGCATCGTTTTTGTTGAAGCCCTTGGAGACGTAGACCTGAAGCACTTCCAGGCAACTTTTCGACTTGAGCTCGGCGGCCAGGAGGCTGAGGCTGAGGGCAGCCAGCGTGCACAGGAGCGACGGGAGGGGCAGCCGGGCCATGGCTGGGGATCTGGGGGCAGAGCGGAGCGCGAGAAGGGGCACGGGGAGCACGGCACGGGCGGCCCGTCCGAGCAGAGCGCGGGGAGGGCGGGGGCGCACGGGCCGGCGGCCGGACGGCCAGAGAGCGTCGCTCCGAGATGCCCAAGCGCCCCCTCGGCGGCGGCGGCGGCGGGAGCTGGAGAGTTTCGGCTCCCGGGCGGCGGGCCCTGACCTTTGGGCTCCGAGAAGTTGTTTGCACAGCCGCTAGAGGAGGCGGCGGCGGCGGAGGAGGAGGAAGAGGAGGAGGAGGAGGAGGAGGAGGTAAAAAAGAGAAGGGAGGAGGGGGGCCGGGCGGAGGGAGGCAGGCTGCCGTGCGCGCGGCTCGTCCTCGCCCTCGCCCTCGCAGGCGTCGCGGCCGCCGGCTGGGCTGCGCTGGGCTGCGCCGGGCTGGGCTGCGCCGGGCTGGGCTGCGCCGGGCTGGGCTGCGCTGTGTTGGGCTGCGCTGTGTTGGGCTGCGCTGTGTTGGGCTGGGCTGCGCTGCTCAGCTTCGCTCCGCCGTGCCCTGCTCTACCGTGCCGTGCCTGCCTTGCCCCGCTCCGCTGTGCCTCGCCTCTCCGTGCTGTGCTGTGCTGTGCTCAGCTCAGCTCTGCTCTGCGCTCAGCTCCCGCAGCTCCCCCCTCTCGGCTCGGCCCGGCCCGGCCCGCCTCCGCTCGGCCCCGCTCCTGATTGACTGGCCAGTGTGCGGCGGCGGCGGCGACGACGGCGGCGGCGGCGGCGGCGACGCTCAGCAAACTTGGCCGAGCCCACTGACGGGCCGGGGCGGGGAGGGGGAGGGGGAGGGGAGGGGAGAGGCGGGGAGACTGGAGGGAGGGAGCGCGCTGGGACCGGCCGGGCCCGGAGAAAACCTGGATCCCGGGCCGGATCCGGAGGAGCCGGCTGCACTTCCTCAGAGGCTTGTGTGGACTGGGGTGCGGGGTGGGGGCGAGGGGGGGCAGGGGGGTGGGGGACGGTAGACACGCCCTATCCTCCCTGTCCTGCCCCCCCCCCCCGCTACTGCCCCGAGTTGCTTCCCTCCGATGCTTTCCTAAAGCTCCCGAAGAAAATGCCAACTTGTTGTGGGGTTTTCTTTTTTCAAAGTGAAGTCTTAAAAGTCCTGAGCCAGCCGGGAAACCCCACGGCCTTGTGGACAACCACCTGACTCGCCCACGAGTGAAAAGAGCGAGGGCCCCGAGTCAGAGAGCCGGGATTCAAATATCACGACCAATGCCTACTACCTCTGTGAACTTGGGCGAATCATCTCAAGTCCCCGAGCCTCAGTTTCCCCATCGGGAACTAGAGGTTGGACTAGATGACCCCTGGAGTCCTTTCCAGCTCAAAATCTATGATCCTTTGAACAAAGAGTCCCTAAAACTCATTGGCCACCAAACTTCACAACTTCTCAGTGGGCAGCAAGAGTACCTGGAGCATCTTCATGAGGACCCTGCGTCCTCGTAGCATGGTTAACTCCCATTTCACAGATGAAGAGACTGAGGTTCCAAGCCGCACAGTGATGTTGCCCATATGTCACACTCAACCAGTACCAGAACTGAACTTAATTTCTCCCAATACTAATGACAGACTCTTTCCCCCCTAGACCACCTACCCCTAAGGTACCCCGAGCTCTTTAGGAAGTTTTCTCTATTACCATTACTGTCTTAAGAAGACCAAGTCACATTTATCTCTGTGATCCGTTAAGGTCTGCAAAGGGTTCTCACCACAACCCTGGGAGCTTCTTCCATCAGGAATAGGAGTATAATTACAACATTCCCATTTTACAGAGAAGGAAGCAGGTTCTAAGACTTGTTCAAGATGTTGCCAGCGTTACTTGAGTCCAATCGTGGGGGCTTCTTTGCCTCGTGCCCTCGCCCCAAGTTTCTCCTGGAAACATGGGAATTTGGCTCATGCCTGGGTCTCTCCGGAAAAAGGCTTAAAGGGGGGGGGGAGACCCCAGCTACCATGCAAACCCTGAGGCTAAGACTGCCTCAGCAGAGGAGTTTTACTTAGCCCAGCCAAAAGCCCAAACAGCGCTGGGGTCCCCAAACAGTCAAGACTTCCCCCTCCTTCCTTCCCCCTCCCCCAACTCCTCCACCAGGCTTTCACCTGCCTCAGGGAAGATACTATACTAGCCAGTGGTTGATCCCCCCCCCTCCATTCTCACACAGCTAATAATCTTCTGAGACCTGTGATTGGAAACCAGGCTACCTCCAAATGGAACACTTTCCCTTGTCCCCTTCTGCTTGTCCTTACAGGTACAAGGGGGACTCGGGACTAGGAACTCCGCCCCTAGATTGAAAGTGAGTCCCCTGGTATCCCCCAAAGTTCCATTCTTATCACAGCTAGTTATTAACCCTAACTCAAATTTCTATCATTTCAGAAGGTTTGCAGAGCACTTCCCTCATAACAACCCAGTGGGTCACTTTACGCCTCTCGCTCCCAGTTTGCCTAAATAAGGAGGTCAGAATAGGGGGCCCAAAGTCTATGAACCATTTTACATGGGAAGACTCGGGCAAAGAGCTAAGGGACTTCCTCTGCATTTCCAAAGCTGGTAACATATGAAACCATGGGCAGCCCTGTGCCCCATTCAAAGCTGGTTCTCCAAGCTCAAAAGCCCACCCTACTTTCCCCTCAAAGGCGGAGCCTGTCTTTCTCATCATCCTATGGCTAGCATTAAGGCCTTGCACACAGCAAGCACTTGCTAAGTTTTGCAGTGAATTAAGCAGTGACATGTGTCTAGCACATGCTCGGGACACTGGCCGGCAAGCCCCCCGGCCTCTGGGAATCTGTGGTCTGAAGAACTGAATCCTGGGACAGCCCAACAGACACATGTGCAACTGCAAAAACTTCCATGGGATACAGACGATAAAATGATTAAGTATTTGCATTTTGACTCCCATCATCTGCCAGAAGGGCAGAGACCCCATGTCTTATTCCTCTCTCTGATTCCTTTTAGCCTCCAGCAATCAGGAAGGGAGATATTCCTTCCTGACCCCTCTAATTTTTACAAAGTTCATTGAAAGAAAGGTTGTATGGGGCTCCTAGGTGGTGCAGTGGATTAAGCACCGGCCTTGAATTCAGGAGGACCTGAGTTCAAATTTGGGCTCAGACACTTGACACTAGCTGTGTGACCCTGGGCAAGTCACTTAACCCTCATTGTCCCACAAAGAAAGAAAGGAAGGAAGGAAGGAAGGAAGGAATAAAGAAAGGTTCTAGAATTCTAGTGTTCATATCTGGACCCTCATTGTGGCTGCTTTCATTGGTCCAATCTACTGAAAAGGCCGGAGGCCTATAGAGAATAGTTATTGAGAAGCTAGAAACTCCTTGGCCAAAAAGTGTAGATTGTTTGGCTAGACTTTAAGTTCCGATCAAATCAACGCTATCACTATGGATATTCTCCCTTGTAGGATGTTGTCAAGATCTGTTGTCTTATTCAATATTGGAGGCTGGTGCCCACAGTTGGGACCAGTCTCTAACTAGGACTTCAGATTTCTGTAGGTTGACAGAAACACTGCCTTCAGAAACATTTCCCAAAACAATAAAGATGATTACATGCTGAATTTCAGCTGTCATTTTGGAGGCACTTTCAAATAATCCAGATTTTCTGCTACTGGTGAGACATGAAGTAGGCGTAGGTAGATTGGAGACTGGTGGGGAACCGGGCATGAGGTGTTGCATGAGACACATCCTCCAGGATCAAATTGGGACAGTCACTGAGCATGTAGAAGGACAGTTAACAAGTGGTCAGAGCAAGGGCTGGCCTGCTACCTGGAAAATGTTCAATGTCTCCCATCATGTTGGGTGATGCCATCTATGGGAGATTTATGGGAGGTCATGGACAAGAGTGTCACAGTAGGAGAATGGATGGATGGTTTACCAACCTCCACCAAAGGGGAAAGGTCATTCCTAACTCTCTTTCCTGTAGGCGTCTCGACATATCCCAAAGTAGACTCTTTCCACTCCTACTCCAAACCATTCTTCCTAACTTCTCCCCATCTTTCAAGAATATCACCATCCTCCCGGTCACCCAGGTTCACAACACAGGACCCTTCCTCTGCTCTTCCTTCCCCACTCCCCACCAGCAAGGCAAGTCGTGTGGGATCCTACATCCACATCATCTCTTGAGTCTAGCTCCTTCTTGCCACTTACAGAACCACTATCTTCTTATCTGGAGCATCAGTCTCCGGTCTCTCCCTTCTCTGCTTTGTTCTCCATGCAGCTGCCAAACTGACATTCCAAAACCACATTTTTGACTGTCATTCCCCTGCTCAAGAAACTCTAGTGGATCTCTTTTGCCTCTGGGATAAAATGGAAACTCCTTCGTTTGGCTTTTACAGCTCCTCAATATCTGGTCCCAGTTTAGGTTCCCAGGATTATTTCCCATTCTCCATGCACTCAACTCCCAAACAAAATAGTCTATTTGGTGTTCTCGGAAAATAGTAGTATATCTCCATTCTATCTCCATTCTCAGTGTCTCTCTCTGTGTCTCTCTGTCTCTGTCTCACCCTCTCTCTTTGTCTCTGTGTGTGTCTCTGTCTCTGATCTTTCTCTCTCATCTTCCTTTCTCTCTCTCTCTCTCTCTCTCTCTCTCTCTCTCTCCCTTCCTCCCTCCCTCCCTCCCTCCCTCTCTCCCTTTTGTACCCTGTTCTCTATCTGCTCTCTTCTTTCTGTTCTCTTTCCCACTCTCTCCTGACTTTCTCTCCTTTTTCTTTCTGTTGTCTCTGTCCTCTCCCCTCTCCATCCTCTCCCTTCTTTGTTCTCTCTCCCCCCTCTCTTTCTCTCTTCCCCTCTCCATTCTCTCTCCACTTTCCTTCTGTCTTCTCCTGACTCTCTCTCCCGTCATCCTCTGCCCTGTTCCGTCTCCCCATCCCTCCCTGTGCTCTTCTCTCTTCTGCTCTCCTTTTTCTTCCAGTACTGTCCCCCCTCCCATCTCCACTTCTTTTTGTTTTATTAACCAAATCTCTACCCTTTTCCAGCACAAAGACCAAACTGTAACTACAAATGATATGGAAAAAGTCAAAACTGCTGCCTCTCCAAAGGTGCCAACCTTGCTGGGCTGTCTCTCCTGGGAGGCCGGCACTTCAAAGACTGGAGCCATTTAAATACAAATGGAGTTAACCTGTTGGCAATCTAAGAGCTAAATACTCTCCCTAGGTGAGAGCTTTCTATTTCTTTTTTTTTTTTTTGTGGTTGTTAGTGAAATGTCTGAAGCCACTGTCTTTAACCAGCTCTCTCCCCGAAGCTACTACCCTTCTTCCTATCTCCCCCACCCCAGTACTTCCAAAGAAAAGCGGCCACTTCTTAGAGAATTCAGCTTGCCTGGCCCTGGGAGTTGTGTGGAAGAATGGCCAAGGGGACTTCTTGTCACCGCCTAGAATGCAGAGGAGGCCGTAGTACCGGTAGCAGCTTTCAGTTATATTATCAGCCAATGGCTGGGCCAGGGCTCTCTAGAACCCGACAGTTGGCTTCATTATAAGGATGTGTTCAGTCCCTTTCAGTCCTGTGTCCGACTCTTTGTGACCCCAACTGGGCTTTTCTTGGCAAAGCTAATGGAGCGGTTTGCCATTTCCTTCTCCAGCTCATTTTACAGATGAGGAAACTGAGGCAAACAGAGTGACTTTCCCAGGGTCACATAGCTACTAAGTATCTGAGGCTGGATTTACACTCAGGTCTTCCTGACTCCATCTACTACACCACCCACCCTATCCACCACTGTTGTTGTTGTTGCTGTTTAAGGAGCATGGAATCCTAGTGTTCCAACCAGTCTGGCCTATTTGCCCTTGCCTGTACCAGCTATTCCATCACCTACCCCCGTGACTTTGCACAAGTTATGCCACTCCCGTCCTTGGAATCTCTACCTCCCTTCAAGATTCCATTTAAATACCATCTTCCACATGGCGTCTAACCTGAGCCTCTCATTAGCTAGTGCAGCCCCTGTCCCTGAATGAAAGAATCTAGACCTGGAAGGAACTTTAGAAGCATCTAACATGACTCCAGTATTTTACAGATTAGACAGAAGCTCAGAGAGGGGAAGAGACTTACCCAAGGTCACACAAGTGACAGTTTTAACCCAGCTACTCAGACTTTACAGCCAATGTTCTTTCCGCTGGGCCGCTCTTGACCGATTTCTCTTCAAGCCTGCATTTAGCTACAACAGAACATAAATTCCTTGGGGACAGTAACCCTTTCTTTCTTTTTTCTGTCTTTGTGTCCTCACTGCTTAGCACACTGCCTGGCATGTAGGTTCTTCATACATGTTTATTGACTGCCTCACATATAGTAGCCCAGGAATAAATGTTTGTTGAATGAATGAGTGGCGAACTGGACGGAACCTCAGAGTGCATTTCATTCAGGGCCTCTTAATTCATTTTTTTTTAGTGAAGCAATTGGAGTTAAGTGACTTGCCCAGGGTCACACAGCTAGTAAGTGTCAAGTGTCTGAGGCCGGATTTGAACTCGGGTACTCCTGACTCCAGGGCCAGTGCTCTATCCACTGTGCCATCTAGCAGCCCTTATCTTAATTCATTTTTGTTTGGTTGGTTTTTACCCTTGGAATCTGGTACAGCCTAATACTACTGTGGTTTCTTGCCTATATTCATAAGGCAAGGAAATGCTCAATTTTGATGAGGCTAGTGAAAAGATCAATGTATTTTTTAGCCATCCAAGTCAATAGACTGCCCCCCTCCCCCATTCATCCACAGAACCCAGGTTAAGAACCCCTGATCTGTAACTGAACAGAAACCTCGGAGCAGTTCCTCAAGTGAACCCACTACATCCTGAGAAAGTCCATTCCCTTGGTATCCCATTTGGTGTTGTGAACCCTAATGGGTATGTATGAAGAATGAACGCACACTCTATAATCCTTAAGCTTAAAAAAAAAACAAACCTTGGGGTCAGCTATGTGGTGCAGTGGATAAAGCACTGGCCCTGGATCCAGGAGGACCTGAGTTCAAATCTGGCCTCAGACATGACACTTACTAGCTGTGTGACCCTGGGCAACTCACTTAACCCTCATTGCCCCACAAAAAAAAAAGATATATAGCAAGAAGGAGAAGTAACCAATGTACAGCCCATGGGCTCTATAGTTAGGAAACAGCAAGAGCTCCAATGGTTGGGGCCAACCACCTGTGGAGGATTTATGGGAAGACATGGATATATGGTCCCCTAGGATGAAAAAGTATAGATGGTTGGAATCTACACCTTTGGATGGTGTACCTGCATCAGTGAGATCATAGATCCATGGACATATGGAAGTCTCCCTACTGCTTCTCCCTGGAAGACACATACTGGGCCCCAGGAAATTACATCAGCTCCAGTGGGTGCAGGGCAGGTAGAGCAATGGATAGAGCACCAGGCCTGGAGTTAAGAGCTGAATTCAAATCTGGCCTCAGACACTTACTAGCTGTGTGACTCAGGGCAAATTGATTCACCTTGTTTGCCTCAGTTTTCTCATATGTAAAATGAGCTAGAGAAGAAAATGGCAAACGGTTACAGTATCTTTGCCAAGAAAATCCCAGTTGGGGTCACAAAGAGCCAAATACGACTGAAGCAACTGAGCAACCACCACCACCACCACCAGTGGGTTCAATCATCGTCTCTATTCAGATGACTCCCAAATCTATACATTACATCCATAGTGTCTCTCCTGATCTCTAGATCTGCATTGTAGATTGTTTGCTGTTCATTTTTACTCCTCTAGGCTCTGTCTGGCATCTCTTACTCCACATGAAAATGCCCCCCTTCTTTGCCTTAATCCACCCCTCCTCCAGCCTTCATTATTTCTGTTGAGGGAAGTGCCATTCTTTCTTGCTCCCAGGTTTGAAATCTCAGAGTAATCCTCGATTCTTCCGTCTTCCTCATACTCCAGATCCAATCAGCTGCTGAGGCTTGTCCATTCGACCTTTCCAGTTTCTTTCCCATTCATCCGGTCCTCTCACAGAACAAACACCCTCTTTCAGGTCTTCATCACCTCTTGTCTGCACAATTGCAATATCCTTCTAATTGGTCTCTTTTCTCCCAATCCCTCCACTCTCCAGTCTATTCTGCCCACAGCTGCCAAAACTATCTTCCTGAGGTGCAGATCTGATCATATCATTTTCCTGCTTACAAATCTTCAATGTCTCTCTGTTGTTTCTAGGCTAAACTACAAACTGTCAAGAGTCTTCATGGTGTGATGGGAGAATTGCTGGATTTGAATTGTTCAGTTGTTTTTCAGTCGTGTCTAACTTGCTGTGACCCCTTTTGGGGTTTTTCCTCGGGGAGATACTGGAGTGGTTTACTATTTTCTTCTGCAGCTCATTTTATAGATGGGGAAACTAAGAAATGATTTGCCCAGGGTCACATAGCTGGGAAGTGTCTGAGGCCAGATTGGAATTGAGGAAGATAAATCTATCCATTGCAGCACCACCTAGCTGCCCTGGGTTCAAATCCTGACTTAGCTGTGTAACCTCAGTTAGTTTGTTTAACCTTTCAGGGCCTCAGTTTCCTCATCTCTAAAAGGAGGACACTGGACCAAACGCCTTCTAAGGCCTTTTGTAGTTCTAAATCTATGACCTCAATGTAATGAGCCTTCATTTAAGGCCCTCCAAAACCTTGCTACAGTCTTATTTCCCATTATTCCCCTTTAGACATTCTACCTTCAAGGGGCAGCTAGGTGGCGCAGTGGATAAAGCATCGGCCCTGGATTCAGGAGTTCCTGAGTTCAAATCCAACCTCAGACACTTGATACTTACTAGCTGTGTGACCCTGGGCAAGTCACTTAACCCCCATAGCCCTGCAAAAAAACAAACAAACAAACAAAAAGACATTCTACCTTCCAGCCAAATTAGAATACTAGTTGTTCCCAGTTGTTCTTTTACCTCTAAGGTCTCCTGAAGACCTCTGAACTGTGAACTAAATCTATGAATCTCTGACTTTCCACCTCTGAATTCTCACAAGCTCTACCCCATCCCCACTGAAGCCCCTTATTTTTTCCTAAGGTTACACACACACACACACACACACACACACACACACACAATCTTTCTTTCTCTCTGTATATATATATATATATATATATATATATATATATATATAAAATGTGCCTATTGAAATACATATTGTCAGGGGCAGCCAGTTGGCACAGTGGATAGAGCACCAGCCCTGGATTCAGGAGGACCTGAGTTTAAATTCAGCCTCAGACACCTAACACTTACTGGCTGTGTGACCCTGGCCAAGTCACTTAACCCCAATTGCCTCACCCCCAAAAAATACACATTGTCTTCTCCCTTACAGCCTAAGATCTTTGAAGACAGGGTTGTTTTTTGCCTTTCTTTCTTTCCTTTCCTTTCCTTTCCTTTCCTTTCCTTTCCTTTCCTTTCCTTTCCTTTCCTTTCCTTTCCTTTCCTTTCCTTTCCTTTCCTTTCCTTTCCTTTCCTTTCCTTTTCTTTTCTTTTCTTTTCTTTCTTTCTTTCTTTCTTTGAGAGGTCAGACTGAGTTGTTATTGTTAATGGATTAAATAATTGGGATTATGGGGGCAGTTAGGTGGCACTGCAGTGGATAAAGCACTGGCCCTGGATTCAGAAGGACCTGAGTTCAAATCTGGCCTCAGACACTTGACACTTACTAGCTGTGTGACCCTGGCCAAGTCACTTAACCCTCACTGTCCTGCAAAAATAAAATAATTTTTAATTTAAATTTAAAAAAAAGGATTGGGATGGAAGAATAGAAGGGTCTCCCTCAAGCCTCTTTGGACTCAGATCCTGGATCCTGAATGGCTCCTAGCTAGAACCCTGCAGGGCAGGGACCAAAGTGGGCAAGGGCAAGGGCAATAAGCTAATGTGTATCTACATGATGCACTGCCAAGCCAGTGCAGGGCAGGGGAGAACTCCAGGCCATAAACTTCTCCCAGGATTGAGCAGGAGACATGTGGCCTACAGAGTTCCTTGTTGGAAAGCAGAGACAGAAGGAACCCACAGCCAGAGTGTTGCCTGCCCACCCTTTATCTCTGCCGTGCAGCAGCTAGGTTTGGGTGGAAGGGACAGGGTGCCCCAAGCTCCAGGGAAATCCCAGGTCACTTCTGGACAGCCTGGAGTAGCCGCTCCTCACGCTGCTTCCTCATTCGCTCCTTGAAGTCTTCTAGCTCCCAACTCTGGTCTTCTCGATTGGAAGGGAAGATCTCCTGCTTGCACCAGCTGATGTATTCCTCAAAATATTCAGCCTGGTTGGAGACCAGAACATGGACACCTGCAAGGTGAGGTACAGCATCATCTGAAAAACCTCCTGCTTCACCCCCATCCTGTGTAACCCGACCTTTGCCCTTCCTTATCTCCAGTAGCACAATAGCTGAAATACTTATTAAGTATTTATTGATAGCTTGATTGATTCTCCAACTCAAAATCTTTATCGTCCTTCAAGGCTCTGACCAGCAACACATATGCCTGAATTAGAAGGTATTTCAGGGGTCATCTCATCCAACCCATACCTAAAATGGATTCCCTTTACACAGTGCTTGCCTAGTGGCTATGCATTCATTTCCTGAAGTCCCCACCCCATGCCCCGCATCTTCCCCTACCCCAAGAGTGAAGCCACCACTCCTAGAGACACCCGGCCCCATTTTAGACCAGTTCTCATTGTCAGGAAATATTTCCTCCGAATCAAATCGAAAGCTCCTTCTTCATGACTTGTGCTGTTTCCCAGTTCTGCCTTCTAGGGTTGAATTTAGAGCAGCAGGTGGGTCATTGGTGATCAGGCCAAGTACCACTCCCTGGGGCTTTTTCACTTTGAGCTGGGTATCTGTTGCCCGTTCCTTGTGTATGTCTGAGAAGTAAAGGAGTGATGATGGTTTACATAATGAGAAGAGATTTTAACATTCATTTCTGGGGTTGAGAATTTACGGGCACTTGAAAGTCACAAGAGTAACTATGTCATCTGTCATGTGTTATAATTTAAGCCTCCTAAACGACTAGTATCCTAACAGTATGCCATTTTTTTATTGCTTCAGTTCAAGAAACATTTGTTGAAACCCTACTGTGTGCAAGAAATGTTCTCCTGGGCTTTGGTTTCCCCTTAATGTAATCAGCACTGGGTATGTTTGGTTTTAAGAGAAAGCTCAGTGGGGACAATCTTCAAATATCTGAAAGATGGTCAGGTAGAACAGGGTTTACTACTGTTCTGCTTGGCATAATTAGAAACAATGGAGAGAAGCTGCAAACCTCCCTCCCCCTATGAATTTAGACTTAACAGAATGAAGAATTTTGGGGCAACTGGAGCTACCTCAAAATGGACTGGAGGTCATTGTGCAAAATCTGGCTGCCCGTTAATCAAGGATACCGCCCCCCACCTCTCTCTCTCTTTTTGGGGGTGGGGCAGTGAGGGTTAAGTGACTGGGTCACACAACTAGTAAGTGTCAAGTGTCTGAGGTCAGATTTGAACTTAGGTCCTCCTGGATCCAGGGCCGGTGCTCTATCCACTGTGCCACCTAGCTGCCCCTAAGGATACTGTCTCTTGTTCAGATGGGAATGGGACTAGACAGCTTCTAAGGCTCATCTATATCTGAGATTCTATATGATTCTGTCAAGGACTGCAGGTAGTATCAACCCCATTTTACGGATATGGAAACAGGCTCCAAGAGGAAGAAATTACTTACCCACAGGCACGCTGTTTACAGTAAATGTTGGGAGGAAGACCCAAACATTCTCTGCCACGTTGTTAGAAGCTTTTTGTGATTTGAAAAGCTTTGCCCATGTTTCTGAAAACTGCAGAGAAAACAAGATCCCACTCTGCTCACTGTTGACAACAAAAATAACATTTTCCTCATTAAAGCCAAATGTACTTTTAAAAGCTCTCTGACAGAGAGTCTCTCATGGAAATGTTAGGATCATTCCTCCAGAAATGTCAACTAAGATGGAAACTGTACTCAGTGACCCTCAGGTTATGTTTTCAGAGGAGGGATGGATGGTATTTTTTAAAGTTATATTGTTGTTTTCTATTTCTTATACCAATCATTTCCTGATATATCTCCCACCATAGAACCTGTCTTTTATTACAAAGAAAATACTTAAGCAAAACTGATGGTGAAGGATGACCAAAGATGCAGCATTCTGCATCTGTAGACCACCACCCCTCTACCAAGATGAAGGAAGTATTTCATCATTAGATCTTTGGGACTAAAATTTAACCCTCAGATTATTAGTGTTAAATTTGCCAAAGGTTTTTGCTTCTATCCTGGAGGATGTCCTGGGCATGATCCAAAAAGAAAAGGTGTTCCCTATCAAGGGTGAGGTCTTCCAGTTGCTCCTAATTATGGATGACATTGGGCAGATTCTATGGAGCCCTAGAACAGGAGAGGTCTTTTTTGGGTTTTTTTGCAGGGTAATGAGGGTTAAGCGAGTTGCCCAGGGTCACACAGCTAGTAAGTGTCAAGTGTTTGAGGCCGGATTTGAACTCAGGTCCTCCTGAATCCAGGGCCGGTGCTCTATCCACTGCACCACCTAACTGCCCCTCTAATATTACTAGGGGATAGAGTGGATAGAGCACCGGCCCTGGATTCAGGAGGACCTGAGTTCAAATCTGGCCTCAGACACTTGACACTTACTAGCTGTGTGACCCTGGGCAACTCGCTTAACCCTCATTGCCCTGAAAAAAAAAAGATTGGCGATCATTGATGAGAGATCAGCCTAACCAATACATAAAAGAAAACCTAAATGGATGAAAAATATCTATTGTTTAGACTATGGTAAACTGTTGGTGGGCCAGTCCATTATGTTTGTGTGTGTGTGTGTGTGTGTGTGTGTGTGTGTGTGTGTGTGTATCTTGGGCAGGTATTGAAGATGGACGATAAGTTGGGCCCACAAAAGAAAAGGAGGAAAGAGAACAACTTACATTGCATCATACAGTGCTCTTAGTGATTCCTAAGCTGTTCCCCAACACAAAGATCCATCTTTATAACCCCTAAGTTTTCCCAGTGATGCTACATTGATTATGAATCTTGGAACACCACAATATCCCATGAATCAAAGTTTCAGGTGGTCACCCAGTGGGCAATGGAGAGATTCATGGTAGGCACTAGTGGAATGCAGCATATTTCTGGTAGTCACATAAGTGGAAGAAGTGGTACAATGTTTATCATTCAGGAAATTTGTATGATCAGAAAAACCCAAGCCATCCTTGACCGCAAATCCACAGAAGAATGCAAATGAATATTTATATATTCTCATTTTCTTTATTAACACTTACAAAGGCTCCATGGACCACAGGCTGCCTGGTTTGTGTGCAGACATTTACTATCCATTGCAACATAAGAAATGTGTGACTTGAATAGTCTTTTGTGTAACTAAACTGTTTTTCAACACATTCCAAACTGTCAGGTAAAAGAAACCTTCATTGCTGGAGTGTCTTTTTTACTACAAGAAATGCATTGTAGGGGGCAGCTAGGTGGTGGGGTGGATAAATCATTGGCCTTGGATTCAGGAGGACCTGAATTCAAATCCAGCCTCAGACACTTGACACTTACTAGCTGGGTAACCCTAGTTGCCCCGCAAAACAAAACAAAAACAAAAACAAAAAACAAGAAATGCATTGTAGGGGAAAGAGTGGCTTTGGAGTCAAAAGGTCTGGATTTGAATCTGACCTCTGCTATTTTCCACCCATATCCCTTGGGCAAGCCCCTTCCTTTCTCGGGCTCTCATTCCACCCATCTATAAATCAAAACAGTTGGACTAGAAGAGGAGATGTATGTGACAGATGCTATGGAGGCAGAAATGCTAAGATTTTGCAAATGATTGACTATGAGAGGTAAGGAAAAAAGGATCATAAACAGAATAAGAACTAGCATTGCTATGGAGTGCTTTAAGGCTTGTGAAGTGCTTTCCAGATATTATCTCATCTGATCCTCACAACCACCTCACGCCAGATGGAGGAACAAGTAGATTTAGCTCCTAGCCAAGTGTCCTTGCCATTATACTAGGCTGTCCTATTGAAGCATTCGTTTCGACGAGTATATACATTATCTATATATTGATCACTATTTCCTTTCTAGATATAAATCCTGTCATGCTGGCATGAAATTTACACAGACAAAAAGTAAGTATAACACCTCCCCCTCCCCCTCCTTGACTTTTCTCTTTGAGTTATAGAAATATAGAGCCTGTGAAAAACCACATAAGGTGGCTGAGGCCAACTGTCTACCTTCCAGGCCAAGGCTTGGTCAGTGATCACATGTCTAAACTATTCTACCAGGACATTCGTTTCATAAATTCGGGGCTGGAAGGTCATTGACACCCCCCCCCACCTCTCTCATTTTGCAGAGGAGTAAACTCAAAGAAAGGAAGAGTTACTGAAGATCACATAGGTAGTAGCAAAGCTGAGATTTGAACCCGGCTCCTTTTCCGGCCAGACCATGGCTCTTTGTCACTAGGCCAAACTGCCTCTTCTCACATGAGAACAAACCAAGGCTCTGAGCTTCAGGCCCTTTGTGGCCAGAGATTGCATAGAACACTTAATTACCAATGGCATTCTCAGCACTGCAGGTTATAATCATCTTAAAACTCATTTGGAAGCAGAGAAAAGCCTTCACCCGCTCTCTGAGAAGCTAAAGGCCACTCCTTTGATATCCCCCAAACCTGTTTTTCTTTGGAGTGGAACATAGAAAAACAGGCTGAGCTACAAAACAGTACCCAGGAATGCACCCTGGGCTCGGGAGCAAAGCATTCGGCCTTCTAGTGGAAAAAACCCTGGATTTAGAGGCGAAAGACCTAAGTCTGAGTCCCAGCTCTGCCTCTCTGTGCCGTTGGACAAAGCCACATCTTCTCTGGCCTTCTCTTTCCCAAGCCTAACTCACTGCCTATGGCAGCACCACAAGCAAGTCCTTTCTTCCCCTCTAATCTGTTAGAGCAAGGGGCCGGACCCTGTGATTTCTCAAACTCCTTTACAGCTCTAAGTGTCAATAACTTCAAAATGGAGCACAGCTGAGAAGCAATGGACAGGTCTGATAATGATTTGGGGAGTCCTTGTATATTCAAATATTTCTATTGGGGATGAAACATCTATCTACTTATACTCAAATAACATTCAACAAGTCTTTGGACTTAGAATGTGGCCTCTAAGAGTATTAGTTGCAATTACTTAAAACTTGAAAAATTTGATGGAATTCTTTCCATTCCCTTCCTTTCTTTCTTGATCTTCCTTTTTTCTTTCTCTCCTCTCTTCTTCCCTTCCTCTCTCTCTCTCTCTCTCTCTCTCTCTCTCTCTCTCTCTCTCTCTCTCTCTCTCTCTCTCTCTCTCTCTCTCCCTCCCTCCCTCCCTCCCTCTCTCCCTCTCTTTTCCCTTCCCCATAGCACTACCCTGATTTAGGGAGACAATGTGAATTTTAAAAGGAACCCAGCAGGGAGTTAACCCTTTTTATTCCAAAGAGATAGCAAAGATTAAAAAAGGGTTGGAGAGACTACAGGGCCAGACTACTTTGACATTTGTTATTTCCTAGCCACATGGGTGATGGGGGAATGACTAGGAAGCTGCTACTGCTGGCCCTAAGGACAATGAGAACAAATTCTTCAAATTTGTAAAGGCAAGATCAAACCATTGGTCTGGTCTGTGCCGAGGCGGCAGAAAATAGGAGAGTGACAATTCCTGCTACTTGGGCAAGGAATGTCTCTGCAGCTGAATCAGAGGCTCTGTCCGCATGCACACCTGATATTTCATGGGTGCCTCAGGAAGCAGCATGTGGTGTTTAGGAGAGACTGGGTTTGGAGTTTACATGGTGATGGCAGAAAGAGTAGGTCTGAAAGAAAGGAAATAATTATGCCAAGTTGTCGCTAGAAGAGAGGAAAGAAAGTAAATGAACACAAAAAAGTGTGTGTGTGTGTGTGTGTGTGTGTGTGTGAAGTTACTTACTCATCTACCCAAAGTTAGGAGACTTCCAGGAAGAGAATAGAAAAATTCTACAAGAAACCTAGGTTAGCTGTATGACCCTAGGCAAATCACTTCCCTTCTCTTGTGTTTGATGCCCTCATCTGTAAAATGGGTGTAATAAGACCAGTCCTGGCTTAAATGAGATGATGTATGTTAAGTATTTGGAAAACTATAAAGGGTTACATAAACACAAGCTAGTATTACTGTTTTTCATAATCTGTACTTGGCCTAGTGCTAACATTTTTTTTCCTGGGCAACAAGGGTTAAGTGACTTGCCCAGGGTCACACAGCTAGTAAGTATCAAGTGTCTGAGGTCACATTTGAACTCAGGTCCTCCTGAATCCAGGGCTGGTGCTTTATCCACTGCCCAGTGTTAACATTTTTTATCAGTGACTTGAATAAAGGCACCAACAGACTCCTTATCAAATCCTTATCAGTTCTGCAGATGATAAGAAGCTGGGAGGAATAACTTGAAGCATTTGAGACTTCACTTCAGTGGGTATTCTGTCCAATGATCCAGATCTCTGTCCTTCCACCTAAAAAGAACTGACCTTTATATCGTATGTTAGTTCTACAATTTCATCTGATCCTCACAATACCCTTGTAGTAAGGGAAATACAACAAATATTATTATTCCCATTCTACAGATAAGGAAACTGTGTCTAAGAGAGATAAAGTGACTTGCCCCTGGTCATAGAGCTTGGAAGTGTCAGAGACAGAATCTTAATAATAATAACTACTGACCTTTTATAGCACTATTAAGTTTGCAAAGTGTTTTATATATGTTATCTCATTTGGTCCTCACAACAACCCTGCTATTATTATCCCAATTTTGCACATGAAAAAAACTGACTCAGAGAGATTAAGTGACTTGCCTGGGTTCACACAGCTAGAAAGTGGCAGCTCTTCCAGGCACCATCTATCATAGCATCAGCCTCCCATCTTAGCAGAGGGCCTTTGTGAATTGCCACATCTGGCCAAAGAATTGCACCACTTCAATGCCACACTTCTAGCAATGAAATTTTCTGCATTGAGTCAGTAAACATAATGGGTGCCAGGCACTGTGCTAAGTGCTAGGGATACAAAGAGGCAAAAGACAGCCCCTGCCCTCAAGTAGCTCAAGGAGAACATTGGAGAAGGACAAATGTCCACATTTTCAAAGAGGAGTTGAGAATGGAGTCTGCACATTGTAGGCCAAATGAGTGGAGTCCGAAGCTCTGGCCCTACATTCACCTTCCACTTCTGATGCTTATTACCTAAGTGACTTTGGGCAAGCCATTTCAGCTCTCTGAGCTTCAGTTTCTTCCTCTGTAAAATGAGGGGTTGGACAAACAGACCCTGAGGTCCCTTCCAGGTCTAGATCAATGATACTATTAAAGAGATTCTTAGTGAACATCAAGACAAGGAAACGGACAGGATCAAATACAAAGTCTCAGCCAGGCATTTTCCACAAATCTGATTCCCACTTCTTTCTAGACTTGCTTCATGACTTTCCTAGTCATATTTGGAATCACTAAAATCACTGCACCATTTCCCAAATACAACCCAACCCAATTTCTTCTTACTGAATTTTGGGCCCAGTTCATTGTCCATCTTCAGCATTTGTCCAAGATTCATATATTGATGGAACAGCACAGCTGGGTTCCCATCTAGCTGTTGTTGTTGTTGTTGTTGTTGTTGTATGTCATTGTCTAAGGAACTGACATCTCTGATCTACTTTGTATTTCCATGGTGCATGGTTAGGTTGATCTCTGACATTGCTGTAGATTTCACTGATGAGAGTTCATTGAGTAGTATGACAGGGCTAAATGCAAATAGCTAATTTCCTTTATGAATATGAGCATTTGGAAAACTTTACCATCATTTAGTAATCCTTCCTGTGTTTAGACTATACCCTTTAGACTGTACATCTTCCAAGATAATGGCAGACATATGATTAAAGGATTTAGAGTTGAAAGGGACGTAACAGGTCACACAGTCAAATGCTCTCGTTTTACAGATGGGAAAAAGAGTTTGCCTCCAGTATCATAAATAGTAAGCAAGAGAGTCACAA
Source organism: Dromiciops gliroides (assembly GCF_019393635.1). Lineage (NCBI taxonomy): Eukaryota > Metazoa > Chordata > Mammalia > Microbiotheria > Microbiotheriidae > Dromiciops > Dromiciops gliroides. The sequence goes on from NC_057867.1 coordinate 48,635,514, forward strand.
TTTGAACCCAATTCCTCTGACTTTCAATCCAGTCTTCTTCCCACATATGCATGCTGCTGCTAAGTAAGCATTATGTCTGAGGATGCTATGATTAAATGTATAAACACATACACACATATACATACATACATACATATATGCATATCGCCGCCATTTGATTTACTTCCATTCTTTCCTGTATAGAGGATGTATCCTTGAGTAAGGCTCCATATTCCCACAATGCTTGGGGCCCAGATTCCATTGAAGGAAATTCTCTGGACTACACATCAGAAGTTTGTGCATAAACCATCCTCCATACCACATGCTCATTTTAGGAACCATCTTAAATGTTACTTTACCATTGGGTAAAATCAGATTTCAAAGAATTCCCTGGACACTGTGCAAAAGGGACTCATTAAACCACCACTTGGGTGTGTACAAAAATACATTCGTTTTTATAGATTTAAATACCCCTTAGCCCTCTCCGAAGGACTGCATGACAGATGGTTCCAAAGCATGTCGAATTTACAAGAAGCAGACACAAATATTATTTAGCAGATCCCCGAGGAGTTCTCGGGAACCTTTTTCCCTTCCAGAGCCAATTGTTTCTCTTCAAACACATTGTCCTGAGCACTGGTCCACCTTTTTTGTTCACCAGATATTTATTCAGCACCTACTATGTGCTGGGGATATGGAAAGGAAAACAAAACAACCTCTGCCCTCAAAGAACTTTCAATACTTAATACCCCCAATGGGTATTTTAAAGACTCATGGAATTTCAGAATTGATGGGGGGGGGAGCCTTTGAGCTTTGGGACCTGTCTTCTTGGGGGAAGGTCCCCATCTTGCTTAGATGAAAGAAACAGGCTCATTGAACTTAGGACTAGATGAGACCTTGGAGAGCATTAAGTTTTATACTTTCATTTTTTTCTTTTTTGTGTGTGAGGCAATTGGGGTTAAGTGACTTGCCCAGGGTCACACAGCTAGTACGTGTTAAGTGTCTGAGGCCAGATTTGAACTCAGGTCCTCCTGACTCCAGGGCTGGTGCTCTATCCACTGCGCCACCTGGCTGCCCCTTATACTTTCATTTGATAGAGAAAACTGATACCAAGAGACCTGAAGTGACTTGCCCAAGGTCACACAGCGGAACTCCCATCTTCTGAATGGAAAGCCAGGCTTTCTGATATAATACATTGCCTCCAGAAGTATTGTTTCCACTTTAGGATTGAGGAAGCCAGAGCTACAGAGGTTAAGTGACCTGCCTTCTGGCCAGAGCGCCAATCTGCCTCCAGAGCTCTAGAAAGGTAATACATATGTAAATGTATGCACATGTAAATGCTCCCTATGCAGGAAAACAACAAAAAATCAAGACAAAATCCCCTAGTCTTGGTAAACAGCAAAAGCTAAAGGAAATTAGCTTATTATATACTATGGCAGGAGTTCTGGGGCCAATCAAAGGAGCTTGATATGCAAAGCCATCTCCCAGTTATGCACTAGCAGATATATTCCAGAAATACAACTGACCAGAATAGAACCTGCAAAGTACTTCTCATATTTTCAAGACTTTACAACTAATAATCTTCAGCCGACAAATATTTACTGAGCTTATACCCTGGTGTGGGGGGAGGGGAAGAGAGCAAATATAAAGGCGAAGAAGACTCAGTCTTTGTCTTCCAGCTTCCAGTTACAGTCTAGAGTGGGAAATAAAAGATGAACACATGCTCAGATAACAATACAAGGCAGTCCCTGTTGAGTGGTGGCCTGGAGTGAGGCCAGCAGAAGGTCCCAGGCTCATGTCCTTGGGGTGGTCAGGAAAAGCTTCCCAGGGTAGGTAGAATTGAAGTTGTATCATAAAGAATAGGTAGGAAGAAGACAGGAAAAGGGGCATTTCAACTGTGCGACAGGGTAAACAAAGGCTGTGAAGCGAGGATAAGCCTAGTGGCTTACAGAGTGACAGAGACAACCCGTGCTTCAGAAGAGAGCACACAAACAGGGACTATGCACATTCTATTTTCTTCTTATACCAATTAAGAGGAGTGGAATATTCCCTGACTTGCAGTCAATCATTACTACAGTAATGTGCCCCACAGTAGAGCATAAGCCCATCAGGAGCAAGGACTTCGGGTCACTTAAATAATAGTACAATTCCCTAAAGACAGTCTAATCCAGCCCTGTCCTCCAGTTTGTTTCTGAGCCCAACTCATGTGAATTGTCTATTCGAGTTATACATAATGATGGATCAATTATTTGGGTTGTCTATTTAACTGAATTTCATAGTCTGGACAATAGGCATTTTTCATCCACTTGGCTTTTCCTGTGTGGATTGGTAAGCTGAGTGATTATTGATCTTACTCAATTCTATAATGTTATAGGGTTCTTGGTGCTCTCAGGATAACATCCATCACAGACAGGAACCACCTGAAGGACCTCACTATTTACAGGGAATCTTTCATTTACACTGTCTATGATAGTGGTAAACAAATTTAGCTGTGATTCATGAGATACCATGGTTTCTGAATAATTCAAGTTAAGGGTCACTAAGAAGGAAACCCAGAGCTACAGGTTAGGTGTGAGTAAACTACTGTGAACAAGAGGAGCTTCATGCTTAAAGGATGTCATCAGAAAGATGTATGCCTTGGGTGGGGGGAAGGTAGTAGGTTCAACATTTGGTGGAGGGAGGTATAACTTGTGTGATATATTAATATGCACATAATATCAGAAGTACTAGAGGAAAGACACCAGAACATTGGGTGGGCAGACCCCCTGTGGAGATTTCATGGGAAGACATGGATTAGAATGACAGAGGATGAGAAGGCACAAGCGAGTCAGCATCACTGGAGGAAGTGCCCACATCAAAGAGATCACAGATTTATGGAAATATCAAAGTAAAAATGAAGAAAACATCAAAAGATTGGTGATTACATCAATGGGAAGATCATAGCCCTTCCCCTTAGAGAAGAAGCTAACAGGTAAATAGAGTGATTTAAATTCTGTTAGTCAAATATAGGCACACACTCATCCCATAAAGAGAAGACAGAAGTAATATAAATAAAAACCTAAGACATGAATTGGAGGAAGAAACAATGAAACAATGTCTAATCTCCTAGCAATATTGTTTCCCTTGGACTTGCTTCACTAAACGTGACTTTTTCTCTCTCTCTCTCTCTCTCTCTCTCTCTCTCTCTCTCTCTCTCTCTCTCTCTCTCCCTCTCTTTCTTCAATGGGACTGGATATACTGTGGTCTCTACTAGGCTCTCTCCTTTCCTTCTTTTTTTTTTAAATTAAAAAAAAACCTTTTTTTTAGTGAGGCAATTGGGGTTAAGTGACTTGCCCAGGGTCACACAGCTAGTAAGTGTTAAGTGTCCAAGGCTGGATTTGAACTCAGGTGCTCCTGACTACAGGGCCAGTGCTCTATCCACTGCACCACCTAGCTGCCCCACTCTCCTTTCCTTCTACAGAAATGTTTTGGTAAAGAGGATATAGGTGTCATCAAGATACAGTGTGAACACAAAAATGTAAAGAAATAGGGGGCAGCTAGGTGGCGCAGTGGATAGAGGATCTGCCCTGGAATCAGGAGGACCTGAGTTCAAATCCATCCTCAGACACTTGACACTTACTAGCTGTGTGACCCTGGGCAAGTCACTTAACCCCAATTGCCTCACCAAAAAAAAAATGTAAAGAAATAAAGTATGGAAATGATATGAAGGAAGAAAAGAGAGGAAAAACAGTTGAATCAGGCCAAGTAACCATGGGGGAAGTCTGGGATGGAGGCCTCATGATTTTGAGGGAGTTGAGAGACTAATGTTCATGGTATATTAAAGAGGGGAGGAAAGCAAATGATCATTTGGAAAGAAAATCATGGATAGCATTAGCACTGAAAGAATGTGATCAGGAAGACATCAATAACTTCAAACCCATTTGCCTACTTTCTCATCTCCATAAAATCTTTATGAGAATGACTTACACACACACAAAGAGTAGCCTTGGTGAAAAGATGAAAAAGGAACAGGCATGTTCCTGCAAATCATATTCAGCAGCAGACCACATCTTTACAGACACACAATTGACTGAAAGATGCAGAGAACACAATATCCCACTGTGCTTATCGCTACTATAACTGGTCACTGACTTTCAAGATACTTGAAGGAGGGAAAAATCTTCCCAAATGGGGCAATACCATGGAAAAAAGGAAGAAGAAACCCTTGACCAATAGTCCTTCTCTAAAAACAAACAAACTTTATAAAAAATACTCTCCACATTTTGAGGGTATCCTTGACAAAACTATGAGAAAGGAACAGGTAGGCTTTTTTTTTTAGTGAAGCAATTGGGGTTAAGTGACTTGCCCAGGGTCACACAGCTAGTAAGTATTAAGTGTCTGAGGCCAGATTTGAACTCAGGTACTCCTGACTCCAGGGCCGGTGCTCTATACACTGCGCCAGGTAGGCTTTTGAAGATGGTTTCCTAGATTTTTTACAACATATGATTTCCTCATTATCACAAAACTGACCAAGAAGAGATTCCAGTGTGCTTTTTATTTAAAAACAAAAATAAAAACAAAACATTTGACTTTATAAAGCCAAAGATAGCCTTAAAAGCTCTCCTATAATACAAAAATGTGTCACAAGATTGCTCGATAGGTGCAACAACTGAGAAAACTTTTTTGTTTGTTTTTGGTTTTGCTTTTTGGTGAGGCAATTGGGGTTAAGTGACTTGCCCAGGGTCACACAGCTAGTAAGTTGTCAAGTGTCTGAGGTCGGTTTTGAACTCAGGTCCTCCTGACTCCAGGGCCGGTGCTCTATCCACTGTGCCACCTAGCTGCCCCTGAGATAACTTTCTTCAACATAATTGTCTTCAACAATCCTCTGATAATCACTATCAAGAAAGGTATGGAGCAAATATGTTTTCTACAGGTGTTTACCACTGTCGTGGAGGAAATCCAGTACAAAGCCCAAATAGAAGAGGCATTTCCTAGAGTCCCTCAGATGCTCCTAGTTTTGGGTGACATTGTAAGGACTGCATTGAGCCCTGGAATATTACAGGTCCTCAGGCAGTTCAGTGATCAATCGAAGAGATCAAATTAGGCATCCACAAGGCAAAAACAAAGTGGATGATTAAAAAGTATTGCCTGGATTATAAAATGCGAGCATCCCATTGATTTAGTTCATCCATCCAAGTATCTTAGACAAGCACTGCAGATTGACCTAGAATTGAATAGGAGGAAGAAAGAGTACCAGATCAGCTTTAGAAAATTGAGCTTCACTTTCTTTTAAAAGGTTTTTTAGTGATACCTTCTGTTTTTTCATCACCTTCATTTGCAAATATATTCCTCTACCCCTTACCAGAAAGCTACCCCTTATAGAACACAAATCAAAGAAATAAAAAACCGCTCTGGAAAACTAACTAGCATATCAACAAGTCTGACAGTATATACAACATTTGACACCAGAGGTTCTTAATCTTCTTTTGTGTGTCATTGACCCTTTTGGCAGTCTGCTGAAACCTATTAATACCTTCTCATCATATACATATACATATATATATATAATTACAAAGAAAACCAATAAGATTAAAATAGTTATTGAATTTTTTAAAAACCCATGTTCACAGACCCCAGGTTAATGATCTCTGGTCTATATATATAGTTCCCCACCTTTGCAAAGGAGGGAGGGAAGTGCATTTTCTCCTCTCTTCTTCTCAGACAAGCTTCACCATTATAGGCTCATAACATTGAAAGGATTTTTTGGTTTTCTGTTTTTATTATTATAGGACTGTTATATATTATTTTCCTGATTCTGCTTTCTTCACTCTACATCAATTCCTATAATTCTTCCTGTGCTTCTCAGAATTCTTTACATTTGCCATTTCTTATAGCACAATAATATTCCATTACCACATTCACATATCACAATTTGTTTAGCCATTCTCCAATCAATTAATCTATCAACAAGCATTTCACTGAGTGCCTACAGTTAATGGGCACCAGTTCTTCTGTCCCATACAAAGTACTGATAGGAATATTTTCATGTATAGGGGACCTTTCTTTCTGTCTTTGACCTCCTTGGGGTAAATACCTAGCATCAGGATGTCTGAGTCACAGGGTATGAATATTTTAGTCACATTTCCTCACCTCTTCTCTGGAGCCAAGATTGGCTGTTATAATTGCACAGAGATTAGCTCTGTTTTAGTAGGGGTGGGGTGTTGGTTCATATTAATACAGTCTTGAGCTATGTTATTTTCCAGGTTCTGTCTCCTTTGCTCTGTATCAGTTCATATAAATTTTCCTGGCTTTCTCTCCACCAATCCTTGTCCTTCTTCTCTGCCCTCAATTTCCTCCTTTCTGAAATGAGTTGGACTCAATGAACTCTAAGGGCCTTTGTGTGTGTGTGTGTGTGTGTGTGTGTGTGTGTGTGTGAGAGAGAGAGAGAGAGAGAGAGAGAGAGAGAGAGAGAGAGAGAGAGGCAATTGGGATTAAGTGACTTGCCCAGGGTCACACAGCTAGTATTAAGTGTCTGAGGCTGGATTTGAACTCAGGTCCTCCTGACTCCAGGGTCGGTGCTCTAACCACTGCGCCACCTAGCTGCCCTCTAAGGGCCTTTCTAAGATTGAATTTATGGGATCACAGATTTAGAGCTGGAAAGGACTTTCGAGGTATCTTGCCCAACCACTTCATTTTACAGAGGAGGAAACTGAGGCCCATAGTGGTGATGTGATGGGTCTAAGGTCACACAGACAGCAGAGCCAAAATCCAAACCCAGATGCTTGAACTCTTAATCCAGAGATCAGGGCATCTAGGTGGTACAGTAGATAAAACACCAGCCCTGGATTCAGGAGGACCTGAGTTCAAATCCGGCCTCAGACACTTGACACGGACTAGCTGTGTGACCCTGGGCAAGTCACTTAACTTTGCCTCAGTTTCTAAATCTGAAAAAATGAGCTGAAGAAGAAAATGGCAAACCCCTCTATTATCTTGGCCAATAAAACCTCACTGGGGTCACAAAGTCAGATGAGACTAAACAAGAAAACAACAACAGCAACAAAATAAAAAAACAACAAAACCAAAACTGTATGCAAGGCCCTATTAGAGGTGCTGGGGAAGAGATGGGGGCAATGGGGACAAAAAAATAGAGAAAATAGTCTGTTCTCCCAAAGTTGACATTCTCTACTTTATCCCAGCGGCTTAATTATGTTTTCATAGGGTTAGAGCTGGAAGGACCCTTAGAGATCACTTTGTCCAGCCCTCTCCCCTCAATTTTGCAAAGCAGGTAACTACTGAGGTCCACAGAAAGTGACTCACACAAGGTCATACACATAGCGAGTGATCGAGTACAGATTCAAACTCGTGTCTTCGGACTTGGGATCCAGAGAGGGGTGTCCAGCCCCCCTCCCCCAAGCAGATTGTCCAGTTTTCAGTGTGAGTATTTACATCTCAGAAATTGGCAGCCAGTATAAATCAGGGCTGGATTTATTGTCTCGTTGATTGTCTAGGATTAAGAAAGTGACGGAGAAAATATTTATAATGAGAATTCCACTTCAAAGTTCGTCCTACACACACACACACACACACACACACACACACACACACACACACACACACACACACACACCCTGAGATCTGGTTGTTAAACACTGGATCCAGGGCTCTTCCCACCAATAGCAAGCTGTCTTTTTTGCACTCTATTACTTACACTGACTAGTATGTTGCTTCCTAAATGTCCTTAGGCCTTTTCTTATCTAGATATCTCTAATTGGGTCATAATCCTCTTAGTAGGCAGAATGCATTTCCTTTATGCCTTCTGCTGCTTTTGTATCCTTCCCAGGGAGGTGCTCATCTCCCATGGCTTTACTTCGGACTATGTAACTGGTCAGATTAAAGCCCTGGCATAGGCTGGGTTTACCAGTATTCATTGATGAGTAGGGGTTGAGAGGAAAGGGCTCAGCTCCAGGATCCTTAGGTCACTTCTGCCACAAGGCAGTGGGAAAGTATGTCTAGGTGCATACATTCAATCCAATTCAATTCCGCAAACATTTCAGAGAGTCCCAGGATGTTAAACTAGAGGGGACTTTAGCAATTAATACAACCCTGTTTTTTACAGAGGAAGAAACTGAGGTTCAGAGAGAAAAAAGGGGGTGAAAAGCATTTATTAAGCATCTACTTTGTGCCAGGCACTGAGGTATGCGCTTATTCGATCCTCACAAGAACCCTGAAAGTTGGGTAGGCGCTGTTATTAACCCCATTTTACAGCTGAGGAAAATGAGGCAGACAGAGGTTGTGACTTGCCCATGGTTGCCCAGCTAAGAAGTATCTGAGGCTGGATTTGAACTCAAGGCTTTCTGGCTCCAGATCTAGTACTCTTTCCACCATACCCTAAGACAAAGCCACTAGAAAATAGGAATCTTCTGACTCCAAGTTCAGTGTTCTTTGGAGTGCTTTCACACCGGAACATGCTAGGGGCTGGGGATGAGACAAAGTTTGGACAAGACATGGCACTTACCGTCATGAGGCTTATAGAATATACGGAGATAACTATATGTAGCAGCCCTGTGAGATGTTCAGTGCCCTCTATCTTGACCTCTGAAGACTGGGTTCACACAAGATATGATTACTCCATGGTCAAAGTATTCTGGCTTTAATGTTCCATGAAGCCATGAGTTGTGCTTACATGGGCAAGAATTCAGAAAGAGGGAGGGAGGAGAGACGATCAGATAGGAGAGAGACAGAGAGACAGAGAGACAGAGACAGAGAGACAGAGAAAGAGAGAGAGACAGAGAGAGAAACAGAGAGAGACAGAGAGAGATAGAGACAGAGAGACACACAGAGAGAGACACACACAAACAGAGGTGGGGTAGGGGGGAGAAAGAGATATGCTGAGATGCTTATATGAAATTCCTAACAGGTAAACGCATTCCCTCTAGAGTCTGATTCATTTCCAGCTCACTTAGCACCGGTGATAGGCAAAACCTGCCAACAGTGTAGGTAGGGGGTGGGTGGGCAGTGAGGGGCTAAGTCCATTCTGAATGGACTGACCTTTGGTTAAAGATATTTTTAATATCGCAAATATCAGGCTTTTTTTGTTTGCAAAAGAAGAAATCGTATAGGACTCCGAGTGATATTTGCCCCAGCTTCAGTTTCCAGAGAAGTCCTTTTGTCTGACAAAGTAAATAAAATTTTTCTACCCCCACGGATAACATGGATTCTTTTTCAAGAGCTGTTGTTTCCTCATGGGATCATAAAATGTCAGGGTTGAGAGGGACCTTAGAATTCACCCAATCTAAGCTCTTTGTTTTATGGGTGAGGAAACTGAGTCCCAGGGAGGGAAGGTGATTGGTTTAATGTCACACAGAACCAGTAAGTGGCAGAACTAGGGCTTTTAAAGCAGAAAAGGACCTTTAACACCATAGCTAGGAGTTGCCTTATGTAACTGTTGTGTGAAGAATGTGCAGCATAGAGAGGGGAAGTAACTTGGCCAAGGTCGCTGGGCTTAGTGAGCAGAAAAGAGAATGTTCCGATTTGCAGTGACCAACCGTATTTTCTGGGGGCTTGCAGCGTACAGGACAACCCTGGAAGCGTAGTGGGGGGCGGGGGAAGGGCACAAAAGAAAGCAAAGGACCAGATTCTGCCAATCAAGAGGTGAAGTAGTCTGGTATAAGACTTGAGAAAGGAACACCTGGGTTGAAATTCCACCTGTGACACTCCCTAGTTAAGTGAAGGGGAATCGTACCCTCCATTGCTGTCTGCAGGACTCCTGAGGATTAAAGGAAGGGGTCCCAGCACCGTGGGGGCAGATTGGTCGGAGGATGTGCATCAAGTCCCACAGACTAGGTAGGCATGGCTCAGTTACCATCTGCATCCTTGGTGAGGCTGTTGGTCTTCTTTGAAAACGAAAGATGAACAGAGAATAAGCAACCACAAGGAACAGGGTGACTACAGGTCCGTTGGAATAGAGGAGTCCTTGAGAGACATACACTGGGTGAAAGCTGGGCTTAGGAGTTGGGAAGACCTAGGCTCCAATACTAGCTGGGTGACCTGAGGCAAGTCACTTAACTGCTCGGTGCCTCAGTTTCCTCACCTGTAAAATCAGGGTAATACCTGCAGGGGTTGTTGGGAAGCTCTAGGGAGAGAATGTAGGTAAAGGGGGGGATGGCCAACTTTCCCGGCCTATAGAAATGTCAGCTATTATTATTATTAAGGGATTGTGAATGAGTGGGCGTAACCACAGTCATTCTCATGGAAAGGGCCCAGCTCCTGGTCCCTGTCAGGGGGGTGCCTGAAGCCAGAAAGGTTGAGCCCTTTGGCCTCTGGCCCAGCTGCCTTCTTTACATCAGTCGGTCCCTTCGCCCCAAGCCAAGAGCTGCAAGCCAGGCCAGCCGGTTTGGCTGGGGCGCCACAGACGGTTTCCCGACTCGAAACCGTTTCTCCCTGGTTTGCCCCTCCCTCGGAGGTGCTCAAGGAATAAAAGACGGGACCTTAACATTCCTGACCCTTGGCCTAACATAAATCATCCCTCACCCTTGAATGAGTAGCTGTTTACCTAGCTGAATTCACCCGTCGTTGGGAGCAGACAGATAGTTTTCTACCTGACTATTTAGAATGTTCCCAGGTCCAGGTGTTTCCTATCTTGAGTTCCAGGTGGCCGCTATCTTGAATGTGGGGTGGTGCCCCATGGAGGAGAAAGCCCTGGATCTGGAGTTAAAGGACCTGGCTTCACTGTTTCCGTTTCTTCTCACCAGTCATTGGAGGCTTTTGTGAGCCCCATTTTACTGATGAGGAAACTGAGGCTTAGAAGAAGTTCACAGGGCTAGCAAGTGTACGTAACAGTGCTCCAAACCTGTAGTCACTACCAACCTTTCCATATGACTTTGGGTGATTCCCTTCCCCTCCAGGCCTTGGTTTTCTGAGAATTTCTCTCTGAACAGTATCCCATTATCTAGGTTCCAACCCCACTTCGGATACCACCTGTAAGATCTTGGAAAAGTCATTTACCTTTCCTAGCCCTGTTTCTTCATCTGTAAACTGGAGGGGGGGGGGTGTTGCAGCAGATGGCTCCTTCCAGCTCCAGACCCTTTGATTTCTTCAAAGTTCTCTAAACAACTGGCACCCCTTCCGTTTCCGGGCCCATTTTGTTTGGAACCTGGCTTTCTCTCCCCTAGCTCCTTGGGATATCAGCCAGCTCCTTGGGGGCGGGATATATAGGAGGGTAGTGACTTCCCTTATGCGATTCCCTTCCATTCATTCACGGCTTCTAAATGAACTGCTCCCCATTTTCAAATGCTTCTTGAACAACAGTGCTGCCCGGCTGCACAGAAAAGGAAGGAGCCCTGAAATGCAAGCAGCCTGGGCTGGCCTCGGCTCTGGTAGAGTGCCCCTCCCAGGCCCAAGTTCCGAGTTCTTTCCTTTTAAATCCATATGGTCTTTGTATTGCTTTGTTATGCAGTTGCCTGTCCTACAACACAACTTATTAGGATCACAGGATGTCAGCGTTAGAAGGGCCCTTGGACATCTTCTAGGCCAACCCCCCTCATTTTACCGAGGAGGGAAGAGAAGCCCCCAGAGGGGAAAGGGACTTGTCCGAGGTCACCCAGTGAATCCCTTGCAGTGTGTGTGTGTGTGGGGGGGGGGGTTGGTGCTGCCGCTGCTACTGCTATGAGCCCCTCTGCTCTAAGTAAGCCTAAGGCTTTTAGCACAGCACCTTGGCTGAGCTCCCCCCAATTTAGAGTACTACCTTGAGAGCAGGCACAGGTTTTTTGTTTTTGTTTTTGTATCTGCAGCGCTTGGCACACAAAGATTAATAGATGCTTTTTCATCCATTCATTCCCCACCAACAGCAGAGGCACGCAAGAGTTCATCTCCAGCCTAGGCCCCCTTACTTTGCCCCCAAGCCTTCTCTGGACTCCACTTCCAGATTCCCACCCACTCCTTGGGGGCAGAGATAAGATGTGGGCACGGAAAACTACGGGCCTGGGTAGGAGGGGGTGAAAGTGTTCAGAGGGGGACGAGGGACTCTTAGGCAAGTTTTCCTGGGGGGCGGGGGAGAGGGGGGGAGAGGGGGGGGGAGAGGGGGGGGAGAGGGGGAGGGAGAGAGAGGGGGGGAGAGGGGGAGAGAGGGAGAGAGGGAGAGAGGTGTGTGTGTGTGTTTTTCCCCACCGAGGTGTCGAGATGGAAATGAAGAGGCTACCCCCCCACACACACACACACACACACAAACACACACTCTTCCAGGCAGCCAAGGGAAGGACAAAGGTATCCTGAGCTCCAGGAACTTTCCCTGGGTTAGTGTTGGGGCAGATGGCCAGCCATCGGGGCTGAGGAGGCTGCCCCCCTTTTTTTCCTACCTTTGCCCCAGCTCCATCCGGAGACGGGGCGCTCCCCTGCCCCCCCTCCCCTCCCCGTGGGCCCTCCCAGCCCCATCGCAGACTCGGGCCCTCCAGGAAGCAGGGATCTGTGTGCTAATGTGTTAATCCCCCTATTCAGAGGGCCGCCCCCCCCCCTACTGCGGGGAGCAGCGGCAGCCTCAAACCGAGTCCTGCGAGGCTTTCCAGCCCCGGGCCAGCCTTCTCCCGTCCTAATTACTGCACAAAAGGGGGAGTTTAGGCCCACTCTCGGGCACTTGTGGAAATCTCCGCTGAGCCCGGGGGACTGCGGAGGTCTCAATAGGGCGGGATTTCAAAGTCTCCAGTGGCTCGATCATTGTCTGAGCCCGCCGAGGGGCCCTTTTCATTCATTGGGCGCAGGGCCGCCCGGGGAACCGGCTGGGGAGCTGGGGCCCCACCAGCGTGAGACATGGCCCGCTGCCATTGGCTGAGCGCCGCCGCGGCCAGCCAATGGCGGCCGCCGCCGCCCGGGCCCTCTCGCCCCGTGCCCCTCGCCCCTCGCCCCTCGAGGAGGGAGTGCGTTGGCCGGGGCCGGAGGCCCGGCCTTTAAAGGCAGCTTGCCCGTCCCTCTGCCTATCTACCTACCTGCCCCCCCCCCCACACACACACCTGCCCACCTTAAGGGCTGCTTAGCTCGGGAAGGGAGAGAGTGGGGACTCGGATTTCCCCTCGGCTGGCCTCCAAGCCGACCTAGAGAGAAGACATCGCTGTAGTTTTGGAAAAAGTTAGGTCTTCCTCCCATCAGCCCTGAGAGGTAGGTCTTTCCAGGGGAGCCCCCCCACACACACTTTATAGAAGCCCAGGCTCGACAAGGCCCAGAATTGGGCTAGGGCCTCAGGACAAGTGGTAGCCGGAACGCCAACCCCAGTTGTGTTTCCCCTTCTTATCGTGCCTCCCTTGTTGAGTTCCTGGGATGCTTCGGAGCTGGAAGGAGTCATAGAAAGCCGCCTACGCCAACCCCCTAGCCTTTATAGAAGATAGACCTCAGAGAGGCTCATTGAGTTGCTCCACGTCACACAGCTAGTGAGTAGCAGAATTGGCCATTCAACCCAGGCACTCAGACTCAGAATCCAGCACCTTACACACACACACTTGTACCATACTGTTATATTTGACTTTTACTTAGAGAAACCGTTATTTTGTTGTTGGTTTTAAAATTTGTGGTGTTCTGGGGGAAGAGATGTATAGGTAGTTGGGGAGAATGAAATAATTTCCATGAAAACCTTGTTAGATTAAATTACAGGTTGGCAGCCCACACACAGTTTGGTCTTTTCAGGTGTTGCTGGTCTTCTTAACACTAAGAAAAGGAACACGTGGTTGGTGTTGGGGAAAAAAAATCAAATGCCTGTCAAGAGATCACACTGCCGGGCTGGTTATAGTGGCCAAGGGAATGCTGGGTCTTAATTAGTAGACCTGTAGGAAGAAGGCCTGGGTTGAACACACAGAGAGAAGGATGGAATCCTAAAATCAGACTGTTAGTGCTGGAAGGGCCTAGCTCCCCATCCCTTGTCCTTGGGAGAGCTCCAAAGGTTGCAAACATCCCAGCCCATCTCTCTTCCTGACAGACCTGGGAGGGAGGGAGGAGAAGCCTCAGGTCCATTTTGCAAAGTGAAGTCAAAAGTTGGAGTTGGGATATGCTATCTCATCTTAGGCTCCTGAGATGAGGGCTGTTTCCACTCCATTGAGATGTAGTTCACTCCCGTCTCATTTTACAGAGAAGAAAACAGGATCCCAAAGTGAGGGGGGTGGGAAGTGACTTGGCCAAGCTACATAATCTGGTCTGCCAGTCTGATAGCTCAGGAGCTTAACCTGTTGTCTGCATATGGATCCCTATATGTTGGGGGTGGGGTGTAAATTCATCTCTCCCCCCCCCCCCGCCCCCACTCCCTTGCCTTCATTGCCCACTTCACTCTGGGAAGCAAATTGGTCCACCCTAGACAGCTAGCCCGGATGATTGCTCTGAATATAATCTGATGCACAGAATTTAAATTACTTCCTTTTAACTTGTTACCTCCTCAAATCAACAAGTACCCCATTGCTATTGTCTCAAAAACGCCTGGGGAATTTAATGACCCTGAAAAGAAGACAGAAGTAAGTCCCCTAGGAACTTTCATTAGAGGTGTGGGAGCCTTCCATAGTGTGGTAAACAAGCATCCTTTAATGCCACACTGAGCCACACAGAGGAGAGATCTTAGCTCCTGGAAAGGCTGCCAATGGGGGCCAGTCCTGCTGATTATTGTGCCCTTTACCTAGTAGTGCTATGTTGTTTATAACACCACAAGGAGGCTCTGAGGGCATTTTTAATTGAACTTAACTTACACTTTCCTTCCATTTGCCACCCCTTATAAATAATTGGTGTGATAGGGGCAGCTAGGTGGCAGAGTGGATAGAGCACCGGCCCTGGAGTCAGGAGGACCCGAGTTCAAATGTGGCCTCAGACACTTGAGATTACAATTATTTGGCAATAACCTCCTCTCACAAAGAAATTAGATGGGGGAAACTAGGTGGTGCAATGGATAAAACACTGGCCCTGGATTCAGGAGGGCCTGAGTTCAAACCCGGCCTCAGATACTTGATACTTACAAGCTGTGTGACCCTGGGCAAGTCACTTAACCCCAATTGCCTCACCAAAAATTTTTTTAAAAAAGAAATTAGATGGGTGTCAGTCTCTACTGTGTGATGCTTGGGCATCCTCATGGACTAAATGTGGGACTGGGGCTTAGTTGCTCCAATCTGACATGCCTGCTTCTGTCCTCCTGCCTGTCCTCTAGTCTAGAAGACTCTCCTTCATCTGCTCATAGATAGAAAGCTGGAAGGGACCTGAGAAGTCTTCTCATCCAAACCTTTCATTTTTACAGATGAGGTATAGAGAAATGAAGTGAATTACCTAAGGTCACAAGGGCCGGATAATCCATAGGGTCATATAGATCATATATAGAGTCAATATTTGAACCCATTTCCTTGGATTCCTTTCCAGTATCTTTCTTTGTCTTTTTCTTTTTTGGGGGACAGTGAAGGTTAAGTGACTTGCCCAGGGTCACACAGCTAGTAAGTGTCAAGTGTCTGAGACTGGATTTGAACTCGGGTCCCCCTGAATCCAGGGCCCGTGCCTTATCCACTACACCAGCTAGCTACCCCCTACAGTATCTTTCTAAAGCTGATATTCAATATTTTCTTCAGTTGCTGACAAAGATTACTCAGAAGTAAGAAAGGTACCACAAAAAGGTCTGTGACACACAAAAAGGTTAAAGACTCTGCCAGTCTAAAGGCAGATTCTCTAATTTCAGATTCTCAAAGTCCTTATTTTTCCTGGTGTCTCAGCTCGAGTGCTACCTTCTCCCCTCTCCCTTTCCAAATGTTTTATCGATACCTTTAAAAAAATTTTTTACATCAGTATCACTTCCCAATGAATCACTAACTCAATCTCAGTAGAACCCTCTATTATAACAAATATGTACACTCAAGAAAAAGAAATTATCCCACTGGCTCTGTGTGAAAATGAATGAATGCCTCAGTGTTCCTACCTTCCCCGGATGTTTCTGAGAGCACTTAGACTGGATGGAGCCTCACTTTGTATTACACTGATCAGTGCACATTTCAGATCCCTGGTCTCCCTTTCATCCCAGCTGAATGTAAGCTCTTAGAGGCCAGGGACTGTCACTTTTATATCCCTGAGCAGGAGGCCTTGCCCGTACATAGTAGGCACCTCCATCGGTGTCCCTAAAACTGCTTTCTTCCATGGCTTGTCCATCTGTTAAATGGGAGCAAATTAAGTTCGACTACTGAGTGGAATCCTTACAAAGTTACCGTCTTTCTTTTAGGTCCCTGTTTACCATTTGCAGGCATTTTTGCTTCTCTTCCCCCATAACTCTGTTTTCTGCAATACATTCTCAACCATATTTTTCTTGCAAATTTTTCTTAAACTCTTTCTCAGGAGGCTTTGGTTTGCTTTCCCCTGGGCATTTCCAAACTCTTCAAGTAAAAATATGCAAGTCAAGACTTGTGGGTAACAAGTTAGGACTTGTGGGGACACTTGGGGCTGTGGGGGGAGGGCAGACTGAGATCTGCCAACAATCCTTCCCACCCATTCTGCTGAAGGCAGAGCCTATGTTATTGGGACAACAGAAGGCCCCAGATTTTCAGGAATGAAATCTGAGAACAGTATGTCAACATATTGCTCAGATCTGTCTTGGAATATACAGTAGATGGATTTCTTTGTGCTGGGAAACATTAGGGAGGTCAATTTGCTTTTCGGATTTTTCCCCTTTTTCTTTCTTTCTTTCTTTCTTTTTTTAAAGGCAGGGGTTCATTCTTAGCCTCTAAAGTGCTGGTGTTAGATATCTTCCAGATAATGCACTTGATGGTTGTGGAGACTTTAGGTTCAAACAGAATGCCTCAAGGCGAGCAGCTTTTATGTATCCAGTTACCAGTTCTTTAGTTCACAATTAATGTTTTTCAACAACTACTGCTGGCCTGGGAGGAAACCCAGAAGTGACCAATCAAATCAAGTAATGATGAACTTAAGAACGATAAATACCCAGGTTCAAAGGACCCCCGAAGAACAGCAGCTGGGTCCAGTGGAAAGGACACCCAGTTTGGGGGAATCAGAAGCCCTGGGTGGGAACCAGAGCTCTCATTTTGATTATCTGGGTGACCTTGGGCACTTCACTTGACTTCCCCCCTCCTTGGTCTCAGTCTCCTCATTTGTTAAATGAGAGAGTCGGACAAAATGTCCTCTGAGTTCCCTTTAAGCTCTAGAATTATGATCCCATGTGTGACTTTGGACAAGTCGCCTTATCTCCCTGGGCCTCAGTTTCCTCATTTGTAAAATGAGGGGGTTGGATTCACTGATTCTTGAGGACCCTTCCAGCTTTAAATCCAAGATCCTATGATTCTGGTAGGTCCCCAAGTATTGAACAATCAGTGAAACTTGGCTCAGACCTCATCTGGGGTGGTGGGGGAGGGGAGGGGACCTGTGCTTGCCTTTCTCAGCAGGAGAGCCCACAGTGGATGGAATGGCAAATCCTTGAAGTATTAAAATAATTATGGAGGATTTGGAACATGTATCCAATCCAATTATTTGGACAGTTTCCGAATTTCCAGAAACAAGTACACAAGGGGAGTCTGTGCATTGGAAACTTGTGACCCATTCCGAAGCTATGGCTCTTTCCTCAAATCTCCGTTCTTCCTCATGCAAATATTCCAGCGCCCTTCCCCCTCCCCCACCTAGGAGACACCTGGGATGGACCATTTGCCTCAGTAACAGCATTAATGGGAACTCTTCTGTTAAGCAAAGACCTCTGTGGGATTAGACATGTTTACATCCATCCAAGATCAATGGAAGAAGGCCTCTCTCCCTCCCTTGAAAGCTGTGGTGTTGTCTCCCTCTCTCCCTATTCTGAATGAAACATTGCTGGGCTTTATGGGGCTGGTGGCAGACAAAGCTGGAGCTAAAGTTTCAAAGGCGCTGGTCTCCTAACCCAGCTTTTCAGCAGCTCATTATGGACTTTAAGATGGCCTTGGGTCTGAAATAGATATTATATTTGACTAATCACAGATTCACACTGTGTTCTGATGACACCATGGAGGGGACATCTGTTAGTTGGTGATTTTTGGAATTTACCATAGGCGCATACAACAAGAATGAAACATCTTTCAAACTCTAGGGATCTGGATTTGTATCTGTGTGAGTGGTCCTTCCTCCAACGCAGATTGCGGCTCCTCCACTCTTTAGGAGATGGTTTCCTAGGTTTCTACGACCAAAAAATTCATCTCCTGGGGACCAGATGTTGGAGGATGAGCCTATCCCTGGGTAGCGGCTTTCTTTTGTCACTTCAGCTCGCCTACCCTTTCTCATGCCCCACAATTCTTACCCCTGTCTTCCCATAGATCCCACTTGGAAGATTTATTCAACCTCCTAGAAGCTTCCCTTATGTTTTTTTTTTTTTTAAGTGAGGCAATTGGGGTTAAGTGACTTGCCCAGGGTCACACAGCTAGTAAGTGTTAAGTGTCTGAGGCCGGATCCAAACTCAGGTACTCCTGACTCCAGGGCCGGTGCTCCATCCACTGCGCCACCTAGCTGCCCCAGCTTCCCTTATGTTTTACATTTAGCTGCTACAGGTGTAGTAGTGGGGTTGTCCGTCTCTTAGCCCTTGCTCTATGACTCTCTAAACCTTTCTGGCCTTTCTTGCTTTGGTCGGGGTAGCATTTTCCTGCCTCTAATATAGCTCTTGACTTCTTCCCCACGAGACGTGTCCTTTGAGTCGTCTACAAACATACAGCATCCTTGGGAGATGGTTTGTGTTCACAAGGTGGGTTTGGGTTTTAGGGTGAAACTTGTGATCATTGAAATGGTAGCAGAATTTTCCAAATGCAATTCAGCCCATTTGCCTCTTCCCTTTTGAGCCTGAAATTAGCTCCTTGTTCTCCTGCAGTGCTTGTCTCAATATATGTACCAATTCGATGAGCTGGGCCAGGCCTGAGCCAGTGGTTCAAGTTAAGAATAGGAGCAAAAGGGGACACCTGTAGTCCATCAAACATTTAGCAGAAACATGCAAAGGCTGAAAACAGTGTAAATGCTATTTGATTGGTATTATTATTTACCATTATTCCCAGATTCCCTTGCCTCTTTATGTGCCATGGTGGCACACCTAGTCAGAATCATGCGTCAGATTTGTGGAGCTTCTGACTATTCATTGGCTAGGCTTTTGCACTTAGGTGACCAGGAAGGTAAATCAAAAGTATGAGCCTTGGTCTCCGGGACTAATTCAGTTTTAAACCCTTTTTCTTTGTCTTTTAAGGGGGAAAGCCCAGTGTACATGGAAGGGACTTCAACAGATGTTGCTTCTGGAACACCAGGATGGTAAGCACTTTGCATTCACTTGTTTTTTCTCGTATAGATTATCCAGCTGAACTTTTTTTTTTTTTTGAGAATCAGGGATGTCAGAATATCCTGTAATGTTTTGGGACTTGATTCAATCAAGTTACAAATTTGTCATCTGAGAACAGGAATAATTTGGAGGATATTACTATCTATATGGGATCTTTTCTCTCTTTGGATCCTGCTCAGGCCATCTTCTATGATAGCAACCAATTTTGGTGAGAACACATCTCCCTCTTCCATTCCTTGCTTGATGTTACTAATCAGAGGGGCATCGAATTGTTCTATTTGGGGTTGTACTCATTAAGAAATATTGTAGGGGCAGCTAGGTGGCGCAGTGGATAGAGCACCGGCCCTGGAGTCAGGAGTACCTGAGTTCAAATCTGGCCTCAGACACTTAATACTTACTAGCTGTGTGACCCTTGGCAAGTCACTTAACCCCAATTGCCTCACTTAAAAAAAAAAAAAAAAGAAATATTGTATTGGGGGCAGCTAGGTGGCACAGTGGATAAAGCACTGGCCCTGGATTCAGAAGGACCTGGGTTCAAATTCAGCCTTAGACACTTGACACTAGCTATGTGACCCTGGGCAAGTCACTTGACCCTCATTGCCCCGCAAAAAAAAAAAAGAAATATTGTATTACTGTAACATATGCATGACAAACTTGTTGGAAGAGAGCCTTCACCCCATACAGCTCCAGCTCCCCTTTCTTTTCCTCTCCTTTCTTATGTGTATTTTACTACCATTCAGACCAATGTGCCTTTCATCATGCTTTCATCGTTAGGTCCCCATAGGTAGCCCTCCTGGGCTTTGATTCGATTTTATTCTCCCAGCTTCCCTCTGCTGTCCTGGGCTTCAGGCCTTTCCTACTGGTGTTTGTTCTGCCCCTTAGAGTTTGAAGCTCATTTTCCTGGATAGAAAAGATGGGAGCAGCTAGGTGGCGCAGTAGATAGAGCACCGGCCCTGGATTCAGGAGTACCTGAGTTCAAATCCGGCCTCAGACACTTAACACTTACTAGCTGTGTGACCCTGGGCAAGTCACTTAACCCCAATTGTCTCACCCCCCCCCCCAATAAAAAGATAGAAACAAAATTGAAGTTCACTAGATTCTAAATCTAGGGCTGGAAGGGCCCTCAGGTGATCCCAGTCCAATCCCCTCCTTTTACAGAAGAGGATGCAGAGGCTCAGATAGCATCTGCTCATCGCTCTAGAGTAGGAAAGGGACTAGGAAGCCATCTAGGCCAACTTCTTCATCCCAAAGAACTTTCCCAAGCAGTGACTCGACCTTTCCTTTTTTTGCGGGGCAGTGAGGGTTAAGTGACTTGCCCAGGGTCACACAGCTAGTCTCAAGTGTCTGAGATCAGATTTGAACTCAGGTCCTCCTGGATCCAGGGCTGGTGCTTTATCCACTGTGCCACCTAGCTGCCCGAACCCTTCCTTTTTGAACCACGTGTAGGTCGAAAAACCTCCAGGTCATTTTGTTGGGTTTTGCATTTTTCCCAGGTTTATGCTCATTCTGGGTGAAACCCCAGTTCAGCAAAAGAATGGAGATGGTGTCTGAATTGGGGTTCTTTAAAATGGGATTTGACCAAAATGAGATTTGACCTTTCTTGCTAAGCTGTGATGATTAATTATATTGTATTTAACTACCTCCTATGTATTTCTACTTTTTTTTTTGTTTTCTTTTTGGTGAGGCAATTGGGGTTAAGTGACTTGCCCAGGGTCACACAGCTAGTAAGTGTGTTAAGTGTCTGAGGCCGGATTTGAACTCAGGTACTCCTGAATCCAGGGCCGGTGCTCTTTCTACTGCGCCACCTAGCTGCCTCGTTTATTTTTTATACATATGTATTTACTTGTCTCCCTGTTAAGAGTTTTAGCTCTTTGCATGTAGGAGGTAATTTGATTCTTTGTACTTGTAATCCCAGTGCCTCACAAAGTTCCCAGCACACAGTAATTGCTTAATAAATGCTTGTTGATTGTTTAACCTGAAGATGAGAAAATTGTGAACTAATGTTGATAATAGCCTTCCAACCAATGAATTGGAGTTTTAAATGGTAAAGCTAGTGTGACCTCACTCTGAGAAAGTTGGCATCATTCCCCAATTGATAAATAGTCAAAGGATATGAGCAGGCAGTTTTCAGATGAAGATATCAAAGCTAAAATACTTAAAATCACTGTTGATTAGAGAAATGAAAATTAAAACAATTCTGAGGTACCATCACACCTATCAGATGGACTAATGTGACAGAAAAGGAATATTATAAATATTGAAGAGTATGTGGGAGAATTGGGACACTAATGCACTGTTGGTGGAGTTGTAAACTGATCCAACCAATTGGAACAATTTGGAACTATACCCAAATAGCTATCCGACTGTGTGTGCCCTTTGATCCATCAATACCACTACTAGGTCTGTATCCCAAAGAGATTTTTTAAAAAGGGGAAAGGACCTATTTGTACAAAAATATTTGTAGCAGCTCTTTTTGTGGAGGCAAAGAATTGGAAATTGAGGGGATGCCCATCAATTGAGGAATGGCTGAACAAGTTGTGGTATGTGTATGTAATGGAATATTTTTGTGCTTTAAAAAAATGATGAGCAGGCAGATTTCAGAAAAACCTGGAAAGACTTACATAAACTGATGCTGAGCGAACTGAGCAGAACCAGAAGAACATTGTACAAAGTAATAGTAACATTGTATAATGATCAACTATGAATGACTTAGCTCTTCTCAGCAATATGATGATCTAAGACAATTCCAAAAGACTCATTGTGAAAAATGCTATCCACCTTCAGAGAAAGAACTATGGAGTCTGAATACAGATCAAAGAAAGCTGTTTTTCACATTCTTTATTTTTTCATAGTTTTTTCTTTTGTTCTGTGTTCTTTCACAACATGATTAATATGGAAATATGTTTTGCATGATTGCACGTGTATAACCTATATAAAATTGCTTACTTTCTCAGGGAGGAGGGAAGTGTGGGAGGGAGAGAAAATTTGGAACTCAAAATTTTAAAAAATATTAATTAATAGTTTTTACATGTTAAAAAAGAAAAATAAAGCCAGAAAGACCTGGGTTCAAGTCCTGCCTTATCCTGACATGTACTGACTCTGTGACCTTAGGCAAACTACCTGCTCTAGGCTGTTCTCTA